>NC_037642.1:13537235-13702235 GCF_003254395.2 Apis mellifera | reverse complement strand
GTCCGGCCAGCGCGACCGCCGCTGGCCCGGCTGCCAAACCCGAGCAGACCAAGCTCGCCACGGTACCCGGCACTCCGATCACAACGACGCCCGACGACGCCATGGATACCGCGGCCAGTCCTCCACCTCCGAAGAAACTCAAGACTTCCGCTTCCGAACCAAAGGTAATCGAGGGACGACGAGAGCGCACGCTTTCCCGCGCGAGCCTGCGCGCTCGTCCCATCGTCCCACTCTCTCTCTCCGCTTTCCGCTCTCACGCCCCTTCGCGCGTGTTCGCTTCCCGCCTCTCTCTCTCTCTCACTCGCTCGCTCGCTCGCTCGCTCGCTCGCTCGCTCTTCCCCCCCACCCTTCCTCCCTCGAATCGTATCGTCCGCCACGTCTGTCTCTTACTTACGTGTGTTGTACGTGTGTTCTTTTTTTGCGAATTATTCGTCCTTTCTTTCTCTGTTTTTCTTCTTCTTGTTCCTTGTTTGCGAGACGAATCTCGGAGGGGAAGAGGGAGAGGTGGCGTACGTTGCGATTTCGATGACGATCGGAGATGATTTCGGTCGGGGAACGGAAACGACTGGGGGTACGCGAACGGTACGTGAAATCAATACTCTGCGGTCTCCACCCCCGGGAGTGAACGAATATGTAGGGAGAGAGAGAGAAAGCAAGAGAGAGAGAGAGAGAGACGCGAGTACTACAGCTACGAAACAAAACGCGATCGGTTCGTTACTTTTCCCGATTCTGTCCACGTCGTCTCGTTTTTTCCCTTCTCCGATCGATCGATCGATCAAACTTGCGTCACTCTTTCGTTTTCAAGGGGGGGCGAAGCTTATTATTATTAACCGTCGAACGTTTCATCGAGTCGTGTATTACGCTTGATTTAAAATCGGGAGAAATGCTGTGAATCACTTTTTATTTAAATAAATATCGCATCTATGTTTTTTGGGATGTCGTTCAAAGAGAACGTTTCGGGATGGGTGTTGGACGTACGAATGAGAAAGACTTGTTTCGCCTTGTTTCTCTCACGATTGTCATCGAAAACCGGGACATCAGGACGACCTTATATAGTTATAATAAGTAGCGAAAACGATACGAAGTTGCACTTTAGATCCAAAGTTTATCTGTTTCCACCAGCTTGAATCGAATCTTTTGTGTAAAGCGAATTAAACCTGACTCTTGGAAACGATCAACGATCGATTCGAACGTGAAAATATATATGCGCGTATTATCGTTCGACGATAATAGAAGAGGAAGAGAGAGTTGCGAAGAGAAAAGAAAAAAGGAAATGAAACAAAAGGAAAGAAAAGAAAGAAAAAAAAAGAAGAGTATACGCGTTAATCTAGACTTGGAATGGTTTAACTACTTCGATTATACTCGAAGAGACGGAGAGAGATAGACAGAGAGTGATGACTGCATGATGAGACGGAAAGCGGGAGAAGAGAGTGAGAGAGAGAGAGAAAGAAAGAGCGGTCACCGTCGATAAAATAATATATTCGGATATAACCGCCGTGTGAATCCGTCCAATAGATACGATGTGAATTTGCCTTGTGAATATTTTTATTTAGCATCGATTGGTAAGATCGAAAGGAAAGCGATTATCGATCGAGCGTGAAAACGTAACTAGGATAAGTCATCGTTCTAGGCGCACACGTGCTTACATCTTAGAAGCAATGCATGCACGTGCAACCTACGAGTCTCGTATATGGCAATTTGCTTTTACTTTTTTTTCTTTTCTTTTTTTTTTCTTAAAGCTATTCATTTCTCTTCTCCTCCTTTATTCCTTATTTACTCGCTCACTTTCCTCCTTCTTTCTCCTCTCGTCGTCGTCGTCGTCGTCGTTGTCGTCGTCGTCGTCGTCATCGTCGTCGTCGTCGTCGTCATCGTCGCCGTCGTCGTCGTCGTTGGACTCGATCCATAGGATTCGATCTTGGTCTCTTTATCGGTGAAAATGTTGCACTTCGCCGATAAATATACGTATACATATAATATATAGTCAAAGATGGATGCGGATTTGCGGCAATAGTGTGTGTAAAAAACAAAGGTGTTCCTTTTTCTATTCGAAATAACTGTCGCACTTTTATATATATATATACCGTTCCTTCCACGAGAATAAAAATAACAATACATCGGAAAATGTAACGAAACTTATCGGACAAAGAGTATCTAGCTCCAGCGTTAACAGCAATAGTATCGCGTATTATCGATCGGGATGGATATCGGAGATTCGTAGCCGAGTCGCGAAGCGAGTTGGCGGCGCGGTCGCAAGATGGCGGTAGTAGCGAAAGGGATTCGAAACGAGCGATGAAGCAAGCCGGTGAACGGGCGAGCCGAACTCGCGCGTTCCTAAAATAATAAAACTCGTTTCTCTCTCGAGCACGTGTCTCGACGCCGAGTTTCACGCACGGTTTTCCATAAATTTTCCAGGACATGTCCGATGTGTGCGTGGGTACCAGCGTGGGGACCATCACCGAGCCGGAATGCTTGGGGCCTTGCGAGCCCGGGACCTCGGTCACTTTGGAGGGGATCGTTTGGCACGAGACCGAAGGAGGTGAGTGGCGCCCCCGCGAACGACCCCCCTCCCCCTTCCTCCACGTTATTCGTACGTTACGAATTTTGCCGCAGGTGTGCTGGTGGTGAACGTGACATGGCGCGGTAAGACATACGTGGGCACGCTGCTCGACTGCACCCGCCACGATTGGGCGCCGCCGAGGTTCTGCGACTCGCCGACCAGCGACCTCGACGCGCGCACGCCCAAGGGGCGGGGGAAGCGCGGCAGAGCCGCCGCCAACGCCACCCCCGGCAACGATCTGAGCAACTTCACCGAGACGAGGAGCTCGGTGCACAGCAAGCTGCGCAACGGCGGGGCCAAGGGCCGGCGGGGCGCGCAGGGCTCCCCGGCGGCGAGCCCGAGCCCGGCCGCGTTCGTCCCCCCGCGGCCGGACCCCGCCGCCAAGCGCAAGTCGCGCGGCCCCGAGGAGGAGGACAAGAACAAGAGGAGGGCGCCCCCGCCCACGCCCCCGAGCGGCTCGCCCCCCGCCAGCCCGGTGCTGCTCGAGTGCCCGGAGCCCAACTGCAACAAAAAGTACAAACACATCAACGGGCTCAAGTATCACCAGAGCCACGCCCACGGGTCCGCGGACGACGACGACACGAAGGAGGGGGTCACGAGCATGTCCGAGAACGACGAGAGCAACATCGAGGCGCCCAGCCCGGCGACGCCCGTCAAGTCGCCGGCCGACAAGCCCGAGGGGACGCCGCTTCGCGCGGCGAGCCCCCCTCCGACCGCCCTGCCCCCGGAGACCCCGCCTCCCCCGCCGCGCGTCGCCTCGCCGAGCATAGCCGAGCCACCCGCGTCTGTGCTCGCCGCGGAGACAACGGCCACCGCCGCCAAGGGCGGCGGCGGCGGCATCGTGAAACCGGGTGTGCTCAGATTCGGCCAGGAGTCCGACTTGCCCGCCCCCCCATCCGCCGCTATGTCGAGTTCCAACAACGCGAGGCAACAGTCGCAGCAACAGCAACAGCAACAACAGCAGCAGCAGCAGCAACAACAGTCGAGTCAGTCGAACTCGCCTCAAAGCCCCGGGCCACGAGCCAGCCAATCGCCGAGATCCTCCGTGTCCTCGCCGCATCCGGCAGCCGCCAACATTCCGCCTCCGTTGAATATTCCTCAACCGCCTCAACCGTCCCAATTGTCGTCCCACCATCAGCAACAAACCTCCATCCTGCAGGCGAGCCAGCAAGCGTTGCAAGCCGGCCAGACCGTCGCCCCTCCGCCCCCGCCTCCACCGCAGCAGCAGCTCCCACCCGGCCAGCAAATGCAACAGCAACAACAACAAGCGTCCATCCAACAGCAGCAGCAACAACAGCAGCAGCAACAGTTGGCGGCCGCCCACCAATTGTCAGTGCAGCACACGTTATCCGCGCAGATAGGCCAGCCGTCTCAGGCCCACGTGGTGCAACAAGCCGCCGGATTGCAGCAGCAACAGCAACAGCAACAGCAGCAACAGCAGCAGCAGCAGGCGCAAGCGACGGGGCTGCAGAGCATAGCGAGCCAACACCCGGCCCTGCAGGGCCTGGCCAACCAGATATCGCAGCAGGCGGGCGGCCTCTCGCAGCCAGGCCACCCAGGCCAAGGCGTGCAGGCGCACTTGCAGCCGTATCAGAGCGTGTCGCTGCACGCGAAGATGCCGCAGTTCAAGGTTAAGCCGACCGCCGCCCTGATGCCCGACCAGGACAAGAGCAAGGATCCGCGCGCCGCGTCCAAGGCGCAGGGGTACAAGAAGAAGTCGAGGAAGTCGCCGGGCGGCAGCCCGCACCCGTCGCCGCTCGAGGCGCCGATCGTGGACGCGACGCGGGACGACGTGCAGAGCCCCGCCTACTCGGACATCTCGGACGACGCGGCGCCGGTGCTCGAGGCGGAGGCCGCGGACAAGTCGAAGCAGGGCCAGCAGGACAAGGACGGGAAGGTGGCCGCGAGCGCCCACCTCCCCTCCCACTTCAACATGTACCCGTACTACGGCCAGCCCCCCTACCTGGTCCCGAGCGTGGCCGAGAGCAAGCCGATCGACCAGAAGCCGAGCGAGCTGGTCGCGCCGAAGCAGGAGATGAAGCCGCTCAACATACCGCAGATGCCGACGCTGGCCAGCCTGCAGAGCGTGGTCGCCGAGAAGGAGAAGAAGGAGCTGAGCCAGTCGGTCCCCCAGCCGCAACAGCAGCCCCACTACTACGGGGGTTACGGGGGTTACATGCCGCCCGGCTACCCGTACCAACCGCCGCAACCCGTCTCGCAACAGCAGCAGCAGCAGCAGCAGCAACAGCAACAGCAGCAGCAACAGCAGCAGCAGCAGCAGGAGCAGGAGATGCACGAGCAGAAGGCGAAGATAAAGCAGGAGCCGCAGTCGCAGCAACCGCAGCAGCAGCAACAGGCAAGCCTGAAGGAGAAGCAGCACGAGAATCATCAGATATTGAAGGAGAGTATAGAGATGAAGAGCCAGATGAGCCCGTACCACGTGTATCACAGCGGCCAGAGTCAGAGGTCGGCGCCGCCGCCGCCGCCTCCTGGCCCGTTGCAGGACGACCGGAGGTATTACCTGTACCCGGGTGACCAGAGGCGAAAGGAGGAGGTGAGCAAGCAGAGCCAACAGGCGAAGCCGCCGCCCCCGAGTCCGAAGCATCAACCGAAGCAGGAGAAGCTTCAAGACTTGGGAAAGAACGAGGACGCGAAGAGCAAGCAGGAGGGCGTGAAGCCGACGATGGAAACGCAGGGACCACCGCCGCCCCCCACCTCGCAGTACGCGTACATCCATCCGGGCTACATGCAGCCGCAACACTACGGCGCGTTGCCGTTCGATCCGGGTCACCCGGTGTATCGAGGCCTCAGCCCAATGCTGGTCCCAGGCCCTTATTCCGGTAACCCGTATCTACACCAATTGCCGAGGTATCACGCGCCCGAGGATCTGAGCAGACCGCCCGCGGGCAAAGCTCTCGACCTGCTCCAGCACCATGCCAATCAGTATTATTCGGCGCACAAGATACACGAGCTTCAGGAGCGTGCGCTCAAATCGCCCACCCCGAAAACGTCCGCGGCCTCGGCCAGCCCATCGTCCGCTGGTCCGACACCGTCACGCCCCCCGAGCGGACCGCCCAGTTCCGTGGCCGGCCCCGGCCCGCCCCAATCCCAGAGTCAACAATCCCAGGCGAAGCAGCAAGTTCAGTCGGGAGGACAGCAATCGCAACAGCAGCAACCGACGCCCGTCGACGCCGGCACCGGGACCTTGACCAAGGATAACAGATCACCCCCGCCCCAACGACACGTGCACACGCATCATCACACCCACGTTGGCCTAGGTTATCCGTTATTGACCGGACAATATCCCGCCCCGTACGGAGGTAAGCCTCTCGTCAGACCCTGACAATAAATACCGGTTCGAATCGAACCGTCCACTGTCGCCGCCGTCACCGTCGTCTTCGCCGCCACCGCCGCCATCACCACCACTACCACCATCGTCGTCGTCGTCGTCGTCGTCGTCTTCATCGTCGCCGTCGTCGTCGTCGATCATCATCATCACCGTTATCCCTATCCTGACCCACTTTCCCTTCTTCGTCGGATAACCGATCGTCCTGGAACGCGCGTCGTACGTACCTCTCGTCTCGACTCGTGTCTTCCTGTCCATCTATCCATTCGTTCATTCACTCACTGTTCGAAGATTGGGTTTTCGAGCGATCCCACGATTTTTCGCGCGGACGACAACAACCTGATCGATCGAAACCTGATCGCGATCCGATAATAATAAACGCGCCATATTGGTGCGTCGAGACGAAAAATCGAGAAGAGAGAAACAGACGAAAAGATGGGAAGGAAAGAAAGAAAGAAAGGTCGTCACCGATCGATTCGTTTTCGAGTCGTTTATCTTCGTCTGTTCCGGGTTTCCTTCCTCTCTACACACAGTTATATATATATATAACGCGTGTACTACATGTGTAACGCGAGCCTCGCGAATCGATACCACTGGTACTTGGTTACTTTATTACGTGCGGGTAGATAATTGGAAAATAGATTGATCATCGTACAATTCACGGGAAGATATATACTATACCACGGTCAGGGATAACGGCGTGCTTATGTTTCGGTGCGACGTGTGCTTGAAATTCTAAATGTACGTCAAACGGCACGTACGGATAAAAAAAGAAAAGGGATATCATTGACGTTACGAGACACTTAGGATATGTAATTACGAACGCATAGTTAACTGTGATAATCGTTGTTCGGGATATCGATTGTATCGATGCGTCTATATATAATCCGTCACGATGATCGAAATAACTAATCGCAAAGCTATCGTTACGAGTCGCTTCTTCCTCGCTTCCCTCACCCGTCTCCCCCCCTCTCCCTCGAATTTTATACTATATCGTTCGTTATGTCGATGAACGAACGAAGAAGACGGAAAAAGAAGAAACAGGAGAAAGAAGGAGGAGGAGGAGGAGAGAAGAAAGAAGAGGCGAGAAAAGGAGAACGAGAGGCGACAATCGAGAGTGGAGAGATAACGAGACGAGATGGGACGCGCGGAAATTCGTGTAGCAAAAAAAGAAAGGAAAACATTCGTTTCGTCTCTTCTATCCCCCTCGCCCTTCCTCCTATTTCTTAACTCTCACTCTCACTCTCATTCCGTTATTCGTTTGCTCGCTCGCACGCTATACTTGGGCAGTGGAGTAGCGCGAACACCGGTAGTGTAGCACTGCACTGTGCGCGAGCAATGCGAAGATGGGTGGGGAGAAATGGGGCGTGGCTTTCGTCAAAGGGATTATAACGATTGCGGAACGCGAATCTAAACGAATCGCGCGAACCGCGGCGGCGAGAGTGGACTCGAAATATATTCACCCGATCGACGCGTACGATCGGTCGTATCTTTTTTTTTTTCCTCTCTTTTTCTTTTTTTTTTTTTCTCTCTCTCTTTGGAAATGGAAAAAACAATTAATCGGCACCGGTATATATGTGTATGTGTTGCAGCGGCGATGCTAGCGAGTCAGCAGGCCGCCGCGGTAGCCGCATCGGTGATCTCGCCATTCCCGCCCAAGTGACCCGCGGCCCCCGGTCCCGTACTTGCTGCCGGAACAACCGGACCCACCTCTGCACAAACTCATCACACGTCTCATCATCCACCGCCGGTTACCGCCGCGACCGCCGCGGGACATCCGCATTCTGCCGCCACAGGCAGGCAAACTTAGGATCGTCTCGTCCAATACCAACTTCAGTCTGCCACCTCTTGCTCGTTCGCGCGACTCGCATCTGTATCGGCTCGCCGCCACGTCAACAACAACAGCGAGTTTCGCTTCCATTAGCAGCAGCAGCAGCAACAGCGACAACAGCGACAACACAGCGTAGCGATGAAACTTTACACTACTACCAACCTCCAGACTTGCTATATCCCTATATCGTCATCGTTATTATACATTGCTATTATATCTACCATCTTCGTCGAGACCTCGTTCAATACGTAACACTCCTCCTTGTCTTCTTTCTACGTGACAAGAGCCGTGCACGCCTTCCGATCTTATTTTTTTTTTTTTTTTTTTTTTTTTTTTTGCGAAAATTATCGAATCGTTCCACCATCGGATATTTTACGCACAATTCGCGATTGACCGAGAAAAATTTCTTTTTTTTCGGGTCAAAAAAATTCGAAATAAAAATTTGCTTGTCACGTGTCTTCGTTCTTCCATTCGAGACGAAATCTCTTTCGATCCGAAGATGACGATAACTCGGATGCAACTGGAAAAGTACTCGAGCGAGAAACGTGTAACGGAGAGGAGAAAATTTGAAAAAAAAAAAAAAGAAAAAACTTGGAATCGACGACAAATTAGCTATTACTGTTAAAGATGGAAGAAACGGCTCGCGATTGGAAGGCGCGGCGAAATTGGGGATTGGGGGAAAGGAAACGAGGGGAAGAGAGAGAGCGAGAGAGAGAGTGTATGAGGAGTGAGAGAGAGCGGGAGAGAAAAAGAGACGCGAGGGAAGAGCATTGCGATGATATCTCGTTGCGTTAGACTGACTGGGCCGAAGATGGCCTTAAAATAATTACTTGATATAATCCTAATACGTGGAGAAAGATGAGAGATTGAGAGAGAGAGAGAAGCTGTTAATTAATTTGCCCGATTTTTCTCCGATTCGTGAGAGAGAGAGAATGTAATGCCTCGACTCGTGTTGTTGCGGCATGCAACAATTTTTATTGCACTTACAATTTAGTAGACGAGATTTAGAGATGCGAGAATGGAAGCGAGAATGAAAGAGAAGAAAATTCCTGCGCGTGATTATACGCGACTATTTGCGTCGCATATTTTCAGTAACTTGTTGTGTAATAACGCGTATTATATACGGATAATCAATCGCGAACTTTGTCTATAACAATGAAATTATAGATCGTTGTATTTTATTGTATAAAAAAGAAGAAGAAGAAGAACAAGAAGAAAGAGAAGAAGAAGATTGCTAAATCACAGACTCGACATTTTTCTAGCGAAATTACGTGACTCGCGAACGACACGTTTTTTTAGACACGATTTGATTATATATATATATATATATATATATATACCCCTCCCTATGCCGATATATCAACACGTGAACGTCGTCGTCGGTTACGATGTCGGTTAAATACGAACGAGATACACACGAGATGTCGGATAGAGGAGTTGTAAGCGTAAGGAAAGGAAAAAAAAAAAAGGGAAAAAAGAAAAAAAATAATAAAAAAACGAAAAATCACGATAATTCTAAATAAACGATAACGTGACGATAAGTGATTGTACATTGAGTACACTAGAATGCTATTTGTTTACTAAGATTAATTGTAGTTAGCGTTGCGCGATTACAACCGAGCGGAAGCGAGCGAGAGAGAGAAAGAGGACGCGTGCAAGTGTACGTACGTAAATTCGTGTGGGTACGGATACGAGTGTATATGTGAAAAGGGATACGAGCGAGCGAGCGAGAGAGAGAGCGAGAGAGAGCGAGCGAGCGAAAGAGAGAGAGAGAGAGAGAGAGAGAGCGATGATCAAGATGGATAAGACTAATTGACGAGGAAGGGAGAAAGTTATTAGGTATATTATACGTATACACATACATATGCGCCACAGTGATACATACGCGCCCATAGTATCATCCTGTTGGCTATCTAAAGTTAGTTCAGTGACGATTATCATTGTACCTTTTATTACGATTATTCATCAATAATTATTGGTTCTATTATTTTATTATTGTATCGTCGGTAAAAAGGAAAAAAAAAAAAAGAAAAAAAAAGATAAAAGCGTTGTATTATAATACGAACGATTGGTAAAACATGGTTGCCAAGAATCCAAGAGAAATAGTTTTATCGTATGCCGTACGTAGTGTTGCAAATGCCAAATAAAAGAACAGAGAACAAGGCGTGTTTTTTTAATTCGGACGTGGATACGAAAACGGCGATATCTATCTGTTTAACTGAAACGAGCGGAACGGGGGGGAGGGGAGAGGGATGGGAGGAGGGAGAGAAAGAGAGGGAGAGAAAGAGAACTAAGAAAGAATGAGTGAGTGGAAGGGAGAGGAAGGGAGGAAAAGGGAGAGAACGAAGGCGGAGGAACGGCGCGGGCAAAATCGTCTCAGTTTTAATGAGACGTGTTTCGAAGGAGAATCGGGCGGGCTTTAAAGTAAAGAGAGAAAAAAAATGCTGGTGCTGTGCTGTGATTTTTATAAAACGTAAAATGAAAAAAAATCAGAGGAGCGACACGCGAATCGTGATAAGAAGAAAATCGAAGATCTTGACGAATTTTTATGAAAATATACAGATAGCCTAAGTACCTGGACCTGCCCTGCGCTCTCCACAAAACTTAAATTCGAGTAGAAGATATTAAACGAGAGAGAAATTAAATGAAAAAAAAAAAGTGAATAAAAACAAAACAAAAAAAAAAAAAAATAAGTGAACAAAAGGGATGAAAAACAATGGATTGTATGGATTGTGTATAGGCTGTAAAGTGTATTTGCTTTTAAACAAAAATTTAATATAGATTGTTAATTGCTAATCATGCGGAAAAAGGGAGCTGTCTCCAATCGTCAAATATTATATATATACATATTCGGGTATCGCAAATTTTTCGCATAACGATTATTCTTGCGTTATCCATTCAAATCGTACTGGTGAAAATCTTATTCAGTGGCAATAAATTTACCACGATTATTATAACGAACGATCAAGTTTTAAATCCAGATTTTTACCCTCTTTACGTTTCGAGTAGCGCCTTTTTTTTTTTTTTTTTTTTTTTACGTTTTATTACATGAATTTTGATCTCTCGCGTTAAAATCGATTCGTTCGACATAGTATCGATGTTGAACTCGTTAACTTCCTCGCAACTTATATACGAGATACAAATGTAATTTAGCAATTGGAGACAATCTCCTAAGGATATTATTCTAGCGAGTACTATTTGCCACAATGTTGCATAATCCATTGCAAAAAAATTCTCAAACGAATAAATTAAATGACGACATAAGACGGACTGAAATATTAACGTAATGTAATAAACAAGGACCCGTATTCTCGTCTCCATTTTTTTAGAATGATAAAAATAGTGAGTCGTTACGCTTTATATATTATACACATACTGAATATATAAATATACGAGTAACAATACGTACAGAAGCAAATACAGAAATGCAGGCATCTTGTCGTTAAATTGTAAGATATTGTGTTCAAACTCCAGAATGTAATCTGACCCCTTCCTCAGACTACTATACATATATTAATTATATTGTGCACTATGCTCCAACTTGTCCATACGAATAAATATATTGGAAATCTTACTATTATAACAGTATCCCTCGATCGGTATATTCTCCTTTGACAATTTCACGCCTTTTCAAATTTCTCTCTTGTCGATTAATTAATATTATCTTTTTCCTTCTTTTTTTTCTTTCGAATTCGTTTAAATAATATATCTTAAAAATCTATTATAATCCATTCATATTATATTATTGTAAATATAATAATTTCTTATTATTATTAATATTTTTTACAATTTCACGCATAGTTGTACAAACATTTAAAAAAAAAAATATATCTAATTCTATTTGAGAACCCCTATGAAAAATGGCATTGAAAGTATGCGTTCGCAACGACACGATATGTATTTATTCTTTCCATTTTATCATTCTTAACCCGTGAGAGATGTAATCGTGCTCTTTTAAAATTTCTTTCTATAAGACATATGTTGTTCGTATATAAATAGTATAAATAAATTATTCTTATTTTCATATTATAAATGACTGTAAACTACGAATAATATATGTTAACACATATTACAAAATATGTTTTAACGATACAAGGTTATGTTTTATAACCTATGCTCGTATGCTCGCAACAACTTTTATTATACCTAATATTTATTAATAGTATTGTCACTGTGGAAGTAGCAATAATATTTTTAGCGTAATGAAACATAAATTTTATCGCACATTTCCTTTAAGAACGAAAATATGTAAAATTAATACGTAAAAGAATTTTTTTAAAGCGTATTATTAACTTTACAAGATGAACGAAATAGAATATAAATTAGAATCTACGAATCCTGTTTTAATATCACACGTGAGTTCTTTCTTTCTTTTCAATTACAATTATATATCTTTTTTATCTCGTATCGCTATTCCAATATATTTTTCTACAGGCAACGTCTAAACTCTTCGAATCCATAAAGAAAAAAAAATGTGATCGAGAAACGGATCATATCTCAAAGGTAATCCAAGTATTATTCGTTCAATTATATATATAACAACATTCATTTTTATCTTCGAATTCTATTAGTTTAATCGTTCCATAAAATTTGTTAATTAAACAGATAGCTGAATTTAAATTGTTACTATCGAAGCGAGATAGTACAAATGTCACGCTAAGCATATCAGCTTGTCAAGCTTTGATTGCTTTGGTCGAAAATGGATTATGGGATATTAACGAGGCATTATCTACCTTTACCTCGAGCATCTCCTCCATAAAGTATATAAATTAATTTCCAATCTATGATATTTCTTATATCTTTTTTTTTTTGATATTGTAAAAAATATATGCGAAATTATATTATAGAAATTACATGGTTGCTACTACAACAATAAGTCATTTATTGACACTGGATTTAAAACGCGATTCAAAAAATAAAATTATGTATCCATTTACTTTACACACGCCACAACATCCGTTTATAAGCATTTTAATTCGAGATAAACGTAGCTGGCAGACTATATTGAGTCAAATAACATTTATTGTGAATCATCAAGATTATAGGTACGTATAGATATATATAACTTTTCAAACAATTATTTGCATATATATATATATATATATATATATATATATATATATATATATATATATTGTTTTGCATACTTTTATATATAAAATGTGCGCACGTATGTTTACATGCATATAAATGTATATAAAATTTCCAGAGTTAAAGAAAATAGTATAAAAATGCTACGTCCTGTATTTTTATATATTTTATGCAATCCTTTGTTGGACTCGATGGATTGTTGCATGCAACAAGTCTGGCAATTGTTAATTAAATCGAAATACGATACAAATGTACAGACAGAAGTATTACTTTGGTTGTGCACGACAGAAAGTCATTCTTGTGTAAATACAAATTATAGAATTTTAGAACTTGCTGAGAAAGCTTTATCAGAAAAAAATAAAGAATATTGTACCGCTTTACTGCCAATGATCGCATCTTTGATTATACAATTATTAAAACAGGATTCTGATCCAAGATCGAATTTCGATGTTATATTAAGTATTATAGATTATTGTGATAACCATATTGGAAATCTTATGTTGATATTAATGGCAGAAGTAATCACTTTATGTCCGGCCATTTACTTGTACAATGCTCTGCAAATATGTAAGTATCTCTAAAAATAGAAAAAGAATTATAATATTTTTGGACGATTTCTCTAAATCACTTATTGTATAATGTATTATATTACAGGTATGATGATAACAAAGAAAATGTCTTATGATGATATATTTTTTAGCACTTTGAAGGCATCTCTGTTGAAATGGATGGCATATCCATCCGTGCTGTGTTCCGAGGCATTAGATTTAGCAAAGGATTTAGCCAACAAAATATTCATAAAAACGGATTTAACCTGTAACGTGGAGACGATATTTTCAAACAGACTTTTTACAGTATTTAGTCATTCCGATTCATATATTCAATTCTACTCAGAACTGGTGATGCATTGTTCAATTATTTTGAATTCGAGTGATATTTTATCCTGGTTAAGAAACATATCACATGTACCTATTCATTTAAAAGACAAATGTAAATTATTGATATCTGGTCTTCTTTTACAATCAAACGAACCTTTAATAGTTGAATTATGTTGTAATATACTGGTTGACATCAGCAGAGAGACAAATAGTTTTGGCTCGCACGTGCTTTCTTTGATACTGCACAAATTAACCAAATGTAAAAGTAGTACAGAAACAAAATGTTTGCTGATGGTCATACCTGAGCTTGTAAGTACAAAAGAAAATGTCCCAATTATAAATCATACATTGAACATGTTGTTGAACGGTGACAAACAATTGAAATATTTTATAATCGAATTGTATCTTAAAACATTGAAAAGAGAGCCAAGATGTTATAGATTCGTTTCTGCTGCGATAATACAATTGATGAAAAACGATTATTCTTGGTATTCAGATACAACCTGCGCCAGAGCTATGAAGTATATTTGTGAAAATTATCCCGAACACGGGGAAAATTTGGTACCATTGTTATCGCAAATATTAAATCGTTCGACGAACATGAATGGTGGAACTGCGAGTGCGCTAGCACTTGGATGCATTTCTATACTTTGCAAGGCGTCCGTAATAGACATTTGTTCAACATGGAGAGTACTAGCTCCGAAAATGGAGAAGGAGAAGCGTCCTATTGTTTTGGAAAGCTTATGTGAATTATTTGCCGACGCTGCATTTTATACACCCTCGCAGGGCCTTGAAGAATACGATCGATTGATCAATAATATCGTATCGAAATTGTGGACATACACAACATCTAACGATGTAAAAGTAATCAACTCTGCACTTAAAGCCCTAACCTCATATCGTTTGGAGCAATTATCTTTGAAAACACTGCCGCTGGAATTTAGATGCAATCTCGTATTACCGGCAGCATATGCGAAAACTCCAATCGACGCGGTTAAAAAACCAGAGGATATACTTCCTTATATACCTGGTATTTGTTGGATACAAATGCTTGAAAGTATAAATAAAACTGCTTTACCAACAGCTGGAAATCTTTTAATATCGTTTGTTACGGAAGAAGTGAATAGTTTTCGATCTGGCATTTACGCTTGGCCCCAAGGAGAGCCGCAAAACTTCAAGTATTTGCCAGAAAAAAGCGTAATCAGAGCGATTGGTGAATATTTGAGGAAATCTAATAAAATTGATTCAAATAATCATCGTATTATTACGGAATGTTTACGAATATTTGCTCACAAATATCCGAAACCATTGCCCAATATTAATTGGAATTTTCTAAAGAACATGCTTGATCTATCAAACGAAACAAAACGATATACGCTTTCTATCGCATGCCACCATGCAACCATATCTTTATCTGCTAAATCTTTTATAGAGAATTATCTATCGATGTATAAAACGATAAACGATATGGATTTTAATTGGGAAAACAATGAACACTCTGTGTTATATTCGAATCTCGAAGATTTGTGTCAAGCTGTACAACCAAATGTCATTAAACCGTTTTTAGATATAACGTTGAAACATGTAATTGAAAAAATGGATGTCGGTAATAAAAATTCGATAGAATTGTTCCACTCTATTATGTATTCGTATGCTCAAACGTTGAAAAATCCAGAAGTATGTCATGCTAATTCTACGTTACTTTCTACGATATTAGAGGAACTTTTGGACAAAATAGATTTAACGTGCGATCAGTTTTATTCTTATTTCGCAGCAGCATTGGAATTACCAATGAAACATTTAGAAAGAATGACATCTCCTAAAGTATGGTGGGAAACAATACCAGGTAAATTGAAAAATGCAATCGCGATCAGAGCTGAATTGGTTTTAAAGAAACATAGCTCCGAAGCTTCTTTAACATGGTTGAACGAAATCATCGATGAAACGATTGCTTCTACATTTAGGTAAGATTTCTGATCTTAAAAGGTCTATCATAATTTTAACGATATATTAAAAACGCAAATAAAAATATATATCTTAATATTCTTATTAAAGCGTGCAAACATATTTCCTAAAAGTTATACGAAATGTGTTGATCAATATGCAATTTGAAAGATCCAGTTTAAATTGGATTCTCGATCTTATAACACAAGTTCAAGGATTTTTTATGGAATCACAGCAAAATCATTTTGATAAAATACAATTCTATTGTGATATTTTATTTGTATCTATTATTAGTTTATCTGGAATAGATTCCATGTTAATGAAAGAAGATTTATTAATTAAATCGCAAAACATTAAAATAAAATTATTTCCTCAAGCTCTAACAATTATTTTTGAAAGACAGGATTGGAAGCATGCAATTCCACAGGTATTTACGATTTATTTGTATATTATTATTGTATAATTACGACCGAATAATAATTTAGCGATTGAACAATTTTTTTTATCTAATAATGATATAAGAATTAAAAATCTTTTAATAATATTTATACCTTTCAGATGATGGAATGGTTAAATTACATGAGAATGAGTAATATTTCTAGTTCGTATAAATCCACATTTCATCGAGCATTAATTTGTTTAAGACATAATTCCTATTACAAAGATGTATGGACTAAATATTTATCGATTAAAACAGAGATCGATATTTAATCGTAATCTGGTACATATTAGACTGAAACAACTTCTATTGCAAAAAATCTGTTCGTAACAACTGCAAATTTAAGATGATACGAAATTAAAAGGAAAAACATATTTCTGGAATATTATTATAATAAAAATTAAATATGTATTTTACTTACTTGCAATTTCGTATGGTGTAGAAATTAGCAATTATGAAACAACTATTCGTCACATATGTTGTATGTGACGATTTTCATAATGCTAAACAGATGTTTCATTATTATCCAGCATCATTACTGTTAATGTGTTTGGTCGTGAACCAGTCAATGTTTGATCTTCGGGTAATTTCATTTTAGGTTCTAATATATTTCTTTTCGTCTCAACATTTTTCTTTATAGGTGTACGGCTTGGACTAGATTTTCTACTGCTCGGATACGATTTTAACAAACGGGCCCTATGAAAACATTAAGAACAATTTTTCATTTTTCAACAATTTTGTATTCTATCATAATAAGTTGCAATAAATGCTCTAATTGTAAACTTCTTTTATAATTTAAAAAAAATCATACTTACGCATCCATTAATTTAAGAAATAAACGGGTATATACTTGATATTCCTCATCTCCAAATTCAGTTGGATCATGTCGTGCATGTTCATATAAATCACAGAATTGATGAATTAATCTTTGTCCACTTCCATTTAATGGAGTTGCTAATGTGGCAAGTAAATATGCTCGTAAATTCTCAGATGGATGCCTCCTTAAACAATTATCATATTTGGTAATTTCAGCTTCTACAAGAATATATATTGGAAATTAATTTATATTTAAAAGTAAAAAATTTGTAATAATATAATGATAAATTACCTAATATATAATGATAAATTACCTAAAGTTTTAACATCATCCACTGCTTTTAATCTATAATAATGCGGTGGAACATGTCCTCGAGGAGTTAAAATAAGTCTTGGATCACCAATAAGTTGTGGCTCGTATTGAATTTTTGGTATTACTTCTATCCGTCTTTCAATTTCTTTCTTCAATGACTAAACAATTAAAGATATACTATATTTTCATAGATATATATACATATATAATCATTTAAAATTTTTAATACATGTATGTGAATACACATAAATAATATTTACCTATTATAAATAATTATAAATAAATATCACATAAATGAATGCCATAATATTTTATATTAAAATAAAAACTACTTTTTTTAAAATAACTTTTATATTATTTTATATAAATATTATTAATTTTTAATGTCATTATATTAGTAAATATAACGAAAAATATGTAATTACAGATAAGTAACTTAACCTTTTCGATTCTTCATACCTTCCTTGCATCATGTCCAATAGGAATGTGAGGACCACGACGTGATCGTAACGCGAATCTCATTATTTGTCGTTTTGCAAATATGAATAATAATAATATTGTTAAAACTCCGGCCGCAATAAATATCACTATTGTGACACCAGAGAGTTCTTCAGTCATGTTTACACCATTTGTATTTCCATTGAGTTTCAAATCTATTACGCGCACGCGTAAAATCTCATGTTTTTTCTATTTTTAATTATATCAAAGAAAAAATATATTTTATAATAAAAAAATAAAATTTATCATATATAATTTTTCATAATATACTGTTTATAATATTTACAAGGATAACATAGATTTTAATATATTTTGTACAGGTTTTTTAAATAATGTTTGATTAATATTTCCTATTTCCCATAGTAAATGTATTTGTTCATTAGAAAATTTAATATTTAATTTTATAAATGATAATATAAACTTTCCAAAATTTTTATCTTTGCTAAAATCAGTTGCTTTTTCATGTAATAATTGTATAAGTTTGTTATTCATGGAAATATCTATTTTGGTAGAAATTAAAGTTTGTAAAAAAGAAATATGCCATAATTTTAATTCTTTCACATTCGTTAAATAATCCCTGTAAAAATCACTAAATTTTTAACATTTCAGATATTTTTAAAGTTTATTTAATTAATAATAAAATATAATAATACTTACGTTATAAGAACACTATACCTTTCAAATTCGAAAGCATTTATTATAGCAATAATAATTGTTGTATCTATTAAATCAATATTTAAGAGAGGAATAAAAATTAATTTCTGAATATCATCTGGAAATTTTTTAGTACACTCTATTAAAACAGATACAAGTGATCTTGTAGGTTCTTTTAAAGCAATAATCTATAAAAATATTAAGAAATATTATTAATTGCACTTATAGAATATTTTATATAATTAATTCTTCATATATTATTATTAATTATTATTAATTATATTTTATATTTATAATTAATAATATAAATATCACCTTTGGTAATAATAAATGAGTATGAAGTATTTCTGCATATTTCATACGTTGTTCCAATGTCATATTATTCATGGTATAACATAAATTATATATACCCAATGTACTCAATTTTTTTTCCAAATTACAAATTATTTCTATAAATTCTATATCTGTTAAATTTTCTAATTGACTTAAATCCAATTTTCCATTAGGACACTCTAATCCTTCCAAAAGATATTCTGTTAGATCAAATTTTGGTACATGTTCTTGTTTAGTATTTTTGTGAACGGATTTGTCAAATTGTGTAAAATAAAATTGCGTGGATAAAAGTTGATCTGATGTCTCAGTTATAATATCACTACAATTTTCATTCTCATTACTCTCATTCAAGGTTTCTTCTTCATTCATATATGTTATTTCTGCTTTCTGAATCAAATATCATTATTATATCTCATAAATATAATATTCTTTTTAAAATATTAATGTTATAATAATACTAACCTTTCTATTTACAACTTGCCACCAAGGATCAGCCTGATTTATATCTTCTTTTAATTTTTCTTTAATTATTTTAAGTTTTTCCGTAGAATCTTGAGATAGTTCATAATTTTTTAAAAAATTTTCCCCATTCATATTTTATTATTTTTACTGTTCTATCAATTTCTTGTAGTTCGTTCTTAAATTTAGCGCTCTAAATCATAGAGGGCATATCAAAATCACTGATTTTTTGTACGATTGGTTTTTTAAAAAACATAGAACATAAAATCTCATAAGACAATAGGTCTGTTAGTCTGTTCTGTATTTCATCTGTGGTTATATGAAATATTTTAATAACGCATTCGCTTCTTTCATAAGCATTTAGTACTTATTACTTAAGTACGTAAGCAGATTTTTATTGAGTGACTATAATCAAAATATTAACGCGAAATATTAATTATATATAATATAATAACTATATATATTGATAAATTTTTGTTTATAACAAATGTCATTATATATAAAAATGAGTGTGTATAACATTCGAAAATAAGGAAAAGATAAATTCGAGTTAAAAGAAGTTGTAAGTTTTTTTTTAACATTACATTAATTTTGTTTTAAAAAATGTTTATATAAAATAAATATTTTAAGATGCAAGTATTCGAAAAATACTCTATATCATTTGAATATATATAATAATTAATAAAAAAAAAAAGAAAACTAACATCAAGTATAACTTTTAAAACCTGTTGCGCTTTTATGCTTTCTAGAAATTAATATATAGTAAATATTATTCGAAGAAAAGATATTTTATTTGGAATATGGTGTTTTTGAAATGATTCACGAAGGCAAATTAATATTAATTATTATTAATTTAAATGTGTAAATCAATCAATTGATCAAAAATGATAGACAAAAATAATAGCTATGTAATTATTTATCTATTCAGCTTCTAAGTATTTGCTTATTGTTACTTGAAAATTATATATTATATATAGAGAACCGGTTTTATTTCTGGAAAACCCAGATCATCTTGAGGTCATGGAAATCATATTCATATGGTTAGTATTTTTAATCACATTAGAATTTTTTTCTGTTTATTATCTTTCTATTTTTCTTTCTTTAATTGATGATTATATATATATAATAGTATAATAATTATTTTTATACGTTTTTGTATCTTAGCAATTGTAGTAATAAAATATATCGCATAATTTAACTTGTAATTAGAATATATATATTCAAAAGAAGAAAATTAAGGATTTTGTATTATAGAGATAAATAAAAAAAATGTTATTAAAATATTATAAATTAATATAGAAAAATATGAGTTTCTTACCGAATTGTTCTTTTATATTAATACAGTATATAAAATTGAAATACGTGTAATTAATAAAATCGAGCATATAGAAACAATTAAAATATTGATATATTCAATTAATTCATTTAAAAGTATATTTTATCTATTTGAAAATATATTTATATTTTTTTTTTTAATAGAAAGTTGTTTTATCAAAAAATTTAATATTCATATAATATTTTTTAGAAAAAGAGAAACAACATAAAAAGATATTTTCTTTAAATGATATATAAATTTTAAAGAAAATGTCAATACTTTCGAATTTATCTCGTCGTTTTCACATGTTAACGACCGATGCAAAACCTGATCCACCGCGAATACCGATTAAAGGATATACGCACAATTTAGAATCAATAAACGATGAAACAAAGAAATCCAGTACTGCTACAGAATCTCAATTTACACGAAATAATATAACATCCGAAAAGAGCGATGCAATACCTGTCACGGGCGTTAATTATCCTACCAAAGAACAACATCTGAATGATACAAAAAGTTCTGTACATGATTCAAAAGAACATGGAAGGCCGAATATTAAAACGAAAAAAAAACCAAAGCAACATAAATCTTGTAAGTGTTAATCACTCGTTTATTGAAAAAAAAAAAAAAATAGAATCTGCCTAACTTTGTTCGTATTGAAGTGATTGTTTTTTTATTTTATAGCAAAGGGATCACATGTCATAAATTATAATATAATTAATTCGAGTGATGTGAAAATTGGTTCGAGAACCAGTTATATTTGTAATATTAATCAATTTTCTAAGAATAAGGTTGAAGAAGACGTAAAATCGAAAACCCGCCAAATGCCAATAGAAGTAGAACGTTTATGTACTTGCAGTGATGAAATTACTTTAGATGATATATTTACTATTAAGACTTATATTGGACATGGTTGGAAAGATGTCGCTAGAAAATTACTATATTTGGATGGTCAAATTGAACAATTCGAAGAAAATTATAAATACAGAGGCATAAGTGAAGTAAATTTGATTTTAATGCTCATATTTTTATTTATTATTATTATTAAAAATTGTCATATTAATGGCCACTTTTTTAGGTAATCTATCAAATATTTCTCGATTGGAAACAAGCTAATACAAAAGATGCAGAAATCGGTAAATTGATAAATATATTATGGACATGCAAAGAATACGATTGTGCGGAACAATTGGTATCCGTTCGCAAAAATTTGATGTAATGTTTCTTAATATGTGATATTGTATATATGTATTAGATTTTTTTAATGATTTATGTTTCAGTCATGTTTAAATTTATTAATTATAAATTATTATATTTATTAATTATAAATAAAAATTAATCTTATTAATTAAATAAATATTTTAGTATCCAATAATTAGAAAAAAAATAAGATATATTGATAAGATATAAAATTGTAAGAAATTAACTTTTATTTGTGATTTATTTTTTTTAATAAATAAATTATTACAAATAATATAATAATAATTGATATTAATATCAATATTGATATCGATATATCAGTATTCATGAGAGTACCATTACCACCATCGACTAAAATATATTCATAAAATATACATTGTACCATCCATATCTGAATCATTATCGATTCTTATCTTATTCATTTGTTATTTCTAAATATTTAATTATTGTATACAAGATATATATATCTTATTTGGTATTATCATATTGGTCAATATTCTTTTCCGTAATAAAATATTTATCAGATAAAAGCTGAATATTTACAAAAAAAAAAGCACAATTTGGTAATATTTATATTTATATTATATAGATAAAAGCAATTTGATTTTCATAATCAAATTTTTTTTTTTTAAAGAACTATATTCTTCACATTAAATGTATTATTTTTTATAAAAAAATATTGAAATATTTTTAGCAAAAAATCATTAATTTAAAAAATATTTAATTGCATTAAATTATCTCTTAAATTAAAAATTTTTTATTTTTCATAGAGTAATAATTTTTTATAAAGAATACGAGAACATTTATTCATTCATTAAAAAAATGTATTGTTTTATTTTTGTTATTTCGTATTATTATTTTTTTATTTAAAAAATTGTGCATTTTTTTATACATCTATCTAAAATAAAATGAATAATGTCAGAAAATAGTTTTTCTAAAATCATTTAATTTTTATTCAAAACATTTTTTAATATTAAATATTAAATATTATATATTTTTAATATTAAATTTCATGTATAAATTTATATGAGTTATCTGATATATGACTGAATTCTTCAGCAATTTGTAAGATAAATAGGCAAAAGATAAATATTTTTAGAATAAGAAAATTGTTAAAAAGACGATTTAAAAAATTTTGAAACAATGACAACAAATAAGTATAGAAATGGTAAATAAATATAGAAAAGATACATATGTTATAAAGAATGAAAATGGATCGAAATATGAGATACATCAACAACTGAAGCATATAATTGGAACATATATAAGGTGATAAGATAAAATGAGATAGAAAATAGTAAATAGGAAATCGAAATATTTAATGTTTTCGTAGAGTGTTTTGTTATAGATAATATGTATATATCTTATTTATGTATACTATAAAAAAATAATATACAGAATACATATTACATAAAATAATATATATATATATATATATGTCCCATATAATTCATTTAGAATATCTTATATTTTGCTTTCATAATATTAAAAAATGTTTCACATAAAAGTTAAAAGATTTTAAAGGATCATATTCTAACATTAATAATTTTTTCGTTACTAAACTCATTATTAAAAGAAGCTCAATTTTATCTTTTTATGTTCTTTTTACATACATAAGTTAATATATCTCAAGATTCTCTATAAGAAAATATTATATGAGAAAAATTATTAATTTTACAAAATATTTAATAATAATTGAATATCTCTTAAACTAATATCTCTAAAAACTTAATAGTTTTTAACTTGAAATGATTTAGAAGTATTTTTTAGAAAATAATATAATGTTTATTTATATATTAAAAAATTTTATTCAATGTCTATATTTCTATATTCTATTTAAGAAAACAAAATTGACTTTCAAAAAATAATTATATAAATTCATAAATATTTCTTTGTCTTTATTTTTTAGTTTTTCTTATTCTTTATTATTTCTATTCTCTTCTTATCTATAAGATGTCCCATTTTAATCTCTTAGAACAAATATGACAAGAATATAATATATAAAAAAATGTTTCAAACAAAAATTATATGATATCAAGAAAAATACATGATGCTCTCATTTATATAATTTTGCAATGTCTTTATATGATATTAGAATAAATTCGAATATCGGATTTTAAAAATGAAATTTATATATTTATATTTTTTATCACATTATTGTAATTGATACTGAATTGATATTGTATTGATATGAGATATTTCAAAATATTTAAACTTATATGAGCTATCAAAGTTAATATTTTATGAATATTTGAAAATATCCACAATTTAATAAAAATATTTAATCAAAAAATAATACAATAGAATGCTTAGAATTGAGAAAATACTGAATAATTAAATATGCCGGATATATTTAGATATTAGTTATATTATTATTTTCTTTGATATTATTTATACTTCATTATTATTCATAGTGATTTTCAGATCTTAAAATATAATCTAAGAATAATTGTAAAAAACATTACATGTAAAATATAATACATTATCTTAATTAAATCTGAATTAGAAGTAATTAACAAAAGAATAGAGTTGTTAATAATATCCGCATATAAGCGTATTATTACGTTAAAAACAATTACGAATTACGATATTTACATAATACATATGTTAAAAAACACATGAATCCTTCATCAATTATTTAGTATCAATGTCACTGCTAAATGCGCATGGCCATGACTTTTTTTTCTTTATAAAAATATGAATCGCAATAATTGCTAAAAAATAGTCAGATCAAATCTGCCAATTAATTAGATTACTTCAGATAATCGGAATCCTATTATAATACCAAAAATTTTTCTTAAATTAAACCATGATCCATAGTTTTTCAGTTAAATATTCTATTTCAAATGCATTAATAAGAAATGCATTAGCAAAGATGCAATATTTTTATTTAATTTTTTTCTGTTTCTTTTTTACCATAAATCTGATCTTTACAATTTTCAAATTCTTTAACCATCTCTTCTAAATTTTTGTTTCCATCTAATACTAAAACTGGTGCTGGTACAGTGAATAATGTTTGATAATAAAGCCATTCATCATGAATATTGTGAAGTTGTTTTAAATATTCTAATGATACAAGGCTTTCTTCTTTTCTTGCTCTTGTTTTCATTCTGTGATATACAACATCTGGTGATGTTCTCAAATAAACTATGTTATATATGAAAATAATAATTGATCATTGTTAACTGTGTAATATGTCATATTTATATATTTATATAATTATATATTTAAAATAACATACCTATTAAATCTGTTTCTATATCAGCATTTTCTATACACCAATCATACCAATCTTCCAAAATCACTACTTCTACATCATGTAACAATTTTTTACGTTTCATATTTTCTATAAAACATCTTGAACTAAACACTGACCTTTCCATGATTTTATAGGGCATTAAAGATTTATAAGTATGAAGTTGTAACATTGTCAATTGTACATAAGATTGAAATAAAAAACTATAACGTTTAGGATCTGTATACATTAATTCCTAAATATTTTAAATAGATATTTATTAATTTTATATATATAAATACAATATAATATTTATATATGAATAAAATAATTCTATAATATAATATAAGATATATGTAATTATTGAAATAATGTATAAAAATTTATATTTAAGAAATCTTAGGAATCTTTTAGAAATCTTACCAATAAATTTGTTCCACCAACATTTCGCCAAAGTTCTACTGGTTCTTGTAGAACTGTAGTATTGTTAAATTCTTTGAAATGACTTAAAAATGTAGTTTTCCCGCTTCCTATATTACCTTCTATACATACTGTAAATGGTCTTTTATACATTTTGCAAATAGAAGTAGTCATCTTTAGCATAAATACAGTTTTTGCTTAAAAAAATTAATATATATATATTATATATATAATTAATATATATATATATATGTATAAATTATATTTATTATGTTTTATTTAATGAATAATATATGAAATATTACGAATAAATTTTTATATTTAATATCACAAAAATAGTTGCATCATCGTGGCAATTGCCGCGTAAACTTTACATTGAGTTCGTTTACTGGCGGAATTCTTTAGGGAGGGGATAAAAATATGTCATCCTCCATAAATAATAACAATTAATATTTTTTATCTTATTTTTAATTATTTTTCTTACCTATAACATTCATTGTTATTTAATTTTTATCATCAAGGTTTTCTTTTATAAAAAATATTTATATTTTTCTTCCTTTTAATAAACTTTTACATTGTAACCATTGTATAGCCGTAATATAGATTGTCATACTAATTATACATAATTATTGCAACTGAAATATAAGTGAATAAATAATACATGTATTATACAAATGAAAATATTACTTTATTACATTTATAATTCTAGATATAAGTCAAATATATAGATATAATATTTTTACGAAAAAGAAAAAAAATTATGTATTTAAAATAATCCTTTAATTAAATTAAAGCGTATATATATTTCATTTTAATACTTTTCATTAACGAAAAAAAAAAAAATACGCTCGATTATTAAAAATATGTAAAAAATTTATAATTTTAATTTTAATTATATGTATAATTTCAAGAGAAAAATTTTTTAATTTTTTAATTTAAGCTCTTAAATAAAAAAAATGAACAATCAATAATAATGCATGCATAGATTTAACAATATATAATATATATGTAATATACATATATATGTATATATATATATATATATACATATATAATGAGTATTTTATCAACAGATATTATTTTGTTATACTAGTTGCTAGAAAAATAAAATTGATTTGACATATTCAAAACGATGATTTGATGATATATTTTTAGATATTTAAATTATTAATGGGATATTATTAAACTGTAATTTTTTATCATTGATTTTTAATGAAAAAAATTTTTAATGATCACATCTACATCTTGTTTGTAAATAGATTTTTAAAAATGATTTAAGCAATACTGTGTATTAAAAATATGTAGTATGGTGCAACATGTAGTATGGTATTAGTTGCAGATTATTGTAATAATTCAATTTATATATTTTTAAATATAATCGTAAAACATTTGATGTTGAAAGACGAAAATATGATAATCGTTAATTTATGATTATTTATTTTTATTAAAATTTCACTATAATTTTGAACAATGCGAAATTTTTTGGGTGATATTGTAATTTGGTGAGTTCCAAATACGAAATTGTTTGAATAGTATTAAGTATTAATATTGTGTTTCATTTTTTTTTCTCTCTTACTGTTAAGAAATTAAATATATATGTAAAAAATTTCTGGATGATATTTTTCATTTGTTAAAATAATTTTTTCTGTAGCATATTGCTACTACTTTCAGTGAGTCTTATATTTGGAGCTAGCGAAATTATTAAATCTCTTATGAATAATGGAGAAAATTTTGTAAAAATTTCCTCATATAATTGGATTATTAAATTGTGTATAAATTTACTGAGTTATACTACTGTATTATTGCCAGGTTGTCTCATATATAAGTATGTACGTTATACCAAATATATTCAAAGGGGAGGTAAATAGAAAAATATATTAATAAATAAGAATGAAAAGAATATGTATATATTTTTTTATTTGAAATTGTAATTTTTTTTAAACAGGTAAAGGATGTATACCCAAATTAGTACATTCATGTTTTGTGGGACATTGTGAAACAGGATTATTGGATTCATCTTATTCATCCACACCATCAAATCATAGCCAACGTACTTTTACACAAGATGCTTTGCTACTCTTGTACTGCTTCTTGGGATTACAAATCAGTTATTTAACATGGGGTTACTTACAAGAGAAAATAATGACTCAGGTATAAATCATTTAATAAATAATACAGATAAATTTTATATATTTGAATCGTTAATCATTGTAATAAATTATAATCTGAATAATATGAAAGGATTAAACAAACAATTTTAATCAATATACAAACATATATTATACTATATTTATAATGTATACATAGTAAAATATTTTATTAATTTTGTTTTAATATTTAATCATTTAATAATTATATTTACATCATTAAAATTTTTTTTGTAACAAAGCATAATAATTTTATATTCTATTATTGTATTATATTTTTAAACATAGACTTTTAATATTTTTTGATATTTAGAATACAACAAATTATAACATTAATTACGTGCCATTATTATTGAATATTTTAATACAAGATGATTCAATTGTTAATTGCAGAAAAAATTTGTATAATATGAAAATATTTATTAAAAATTCTTTAGGAATATGAAGATGTTGCTGGCAACAAAGATCGCTTTCAAGATTCACAGTTTTTAGTATTTGTAAATCGAATTCTTGCATTTCTAATGTCGGGATTATATTTAATAATTCGAAGACAACCACAGCATAAAGCACCTCTCTACAAATATGCATTTTGTTCTCTATCGAATATTATGAGCAGTTGGTGTCAATATGAAGCTTTAAAATATGTCAGTTTTCCAACACAGGTAGTCAAATTTTTATTATTTTGTTTTCTTTATTATTTATAGAGCATTGTTCAATAATTATATACATTTTAGGTATTGGCAAAAGCTTCAAAAATAATTCCTGTAATGATTATGGGAAAAATAGTTTCACATACTACATATGAATATTATGAATATGTTACAGCTATACTCATTTCCATTGGAATGACATTATTTATGTTAGATAGTTCAGATTATAAAAACGGTATGTGATTTTTTATTTTAATGTAATTTCAATTTTTTTAATAGAATAAATTTTTTTAATAGTAATTAGTATTTTTTAATAATAAATATCAATGATTTCAGATGGAGCTACTACTGTGTCCGGTATTATTCTCTTAGGAGGTTATTTATTACTAGATAGTTTTACAAGTACCTGGCAAAGTGCATTATTTGTGGAGTATGGTGCAACAAGTGTGCAAATGATGTGTATAGTCAATATGTTTTCTTGTTTATTAACTGCAATGTCTTTATTTCAACAATCAAGTTTTCCACTTATATTTTCATTTATGACAAAGGTGATTGATTAATTAGTTGAAATATATATATTTAATTGTAGTAATAATTTAATATCTTTATTGTTATCCAGTATCCTAGGTTTATTGTGGATTGCTCGCTTATATCAATTTTTTCTGCAAGCGGTCAATTGTATATCTTTTATACAATATCTAAATTTGGACCAGTAACATTTGTGATTATGATGACTATACGACAAGTAATTAATTTTTCTTTGCATATGTCATTATTAATAGATATCATTATTATTATCTTAAAAATATCGTTTCTTTTTTTTTTTCAGGGTTTGGCTATTTTATTATCCTGTCTAGTATATCATCATCACGTAACAATTATCGGCATTATTGGAATTTTACTAGTATTTGGTTCGGTATTTTTACGAATATATTGTAACAATCGACTACGCGCAATCAGAAGACGTAGAGCTGCGGCAAATAGTATAAAAGATTAATTTTAACAAAAGATTAATTTAAAACAAAAAAATATAGGTACAAATTTTATGAAATTTTTAATACTTTTTTTTTTTTAAACTCATATATATTCTGTTAAATATTTCTAATTATCAAAAAATTATCAATTCGTATTAAATGTTGATAATGATTTTTTTTATATAACATTATACATATTTTACACTGAAAATAATCATTTGTTGTTTTGATCAATTGATTGCATCCAGTTTTAGAATTCATTATTTATTAATGTACTTTTAGGTAGATTACTTTAAAAATATACATATATAATATAAATACATGTTAAAAATAATAAGATCTAAAAAGTATATTATTTATTTAAGAAATATTTATTTTATTATAGACGAAAATGTCATTTTTATAGAAAAAAAAAAAAAAGGATCAATAAAAAAAAAGAAAATTGATTATACATCTTTTTCATATGGCATTAATTTATAGAATATCTATTTGTAAAATGTTTTTTAACATTTTGTTATCATTAGAAAATAAAATGATATTCTTAATACGAATATTAAACATACATTTTTATATAGATTAAAACGATTAGATTGACTTTCACTTTTATTAATATACAGAAACATACAATGCGATGTAATTGAATTCTTGAATATTAATATGATTGTTCATTCTTCTGGAGATGAAGGTTTATAAATGGCTATAAGACACGAAATAGAAATAATTAATTCAGATGCTAAAAGTACCAATTGTATGCTGCAAAGAATTACTTCTAATTTGAGTACATAATTTTGCCAGAATAAAAAATATAATGTTGCTAAGGAGCTGGGTACTGTTAAAATAACTCCAATAAGAATTGGTAATCCATGTTCTGTCAAATTCCCTTTCCTTCCAAAGTAAATTCTGGATCCTTCTGTGATTATAAGGAAGAATAAGAGTATAAACTCTGTAAATGTAGTACTTGTGCCAGAAGGTAGATTCGCAGCTTTGAAGAAGCCCATACCCAATTCACATATAGCAAACATACCAAAATAAAAAGAGTTTAAATACATAAGAATTTCATATGTTAAAGATGAGCTAGCTATTGTAGGCATTTTATTGACTTTTTAACAATGTTTTTAACAATGTAAAAATCTGTATGCTTATTATTAGGTTTTACCTAATAATATTATATTAATTCATATTATATTAAATCTTTGTAAATTAACACAGCGTATTTTCATTTATGCATTGAATTTCATTTGCATATTTTATTTTTAATTGTGAACAAATTCAAATTTCTAGTTGTTCTATAATACATCGACATTGTTATTTTTAAATTTTATGCACGTAAATGGAAGTTATTTTTTTAACTTTATTCTTGAATATTATGTATGCGTGCATATATGTATATAGATTTTCAATTATGTAATAATATTTATAGCTTATTTTAACAAATTATTGGAAAAGATATTATTAATTAATTAATTAATTAATTATTGATCATAAATAAATGGCGATCAAGTTTGGTTAGAAAAGTATAAACACAAATGAATTTTTTGAAAATAAAATAATTATAGTTTTCATTTCATTGAATTCATTAAATCATTTTATCTTTTTTTTTTTTTTTTATATTTTCTCGATTACACATTCGATGCTTTAATTACGAAATTTTATGCATTGAAAGAAATTCTATTTTCTAGATATCTATTTTCACAAACGAATAACAACACATTTGTGAATATATTGAACAGTGTTACCAAATGAGGAAATAAGAAATGTATGCAATTTTATTATAATTATTTTAACATATTAAATATAAAGTAAGTATTTTAAAAATATAATATGTATAAAAATGATTAAAAAATTTAATTAAAAAAAAATTTGCATAATTTTATGTGATATTGAATTTTTAATATATTTTAACCTTTACAAATAGCAAGCAAGTTACTATATCTAAAAGAAACATTTTTATTACAATTTCGATTAAAAAATGGATTAATTCGAAAGGAGAACATAGTTATGAACAACAAACAAATTTGTATATAAAAATTAATTGATGATGGCAGCAGATCCACTATTTGAGCATGATTAACGATTTACAATGGCTTTTTATACGAATTTTTCGAAATTACTTCATCTGAACAAATTATTTCAAAATCAAGGGAAAAAATGGCAAAGGATGAAATATATATCTCCGATACGATTTCATCAATCTATAGCAAGAAGTATTAGTAATTTTGAGAGTTCAAAACGAGTAGTAAAAGGTGTATTTATTTTGTCTTATAAGCCCGAGCATCAGCAACAAATTTATACAAATGATTTGTCGAAAAAAAACGTAGAATGTAAAAATTTCTTTGATATCATTTTAATCATGGCAAGAATATTTGTGATAGGTTCTGTTCTTACTGGATTGGCTGTTGGATATATTATTACACGTTTTACACATGGACACATGTTCCCGATAATCCTTCGGAAAAGTATAATATTTACCAATCAAAAGAAAATATATGTTGATTTGTTGTAATTGCAGGTATCGAATTTCTTGGACCAATTTTTATAAAATTTGGCCAATGGGCATCCACGCGAAAAGATTTGTTTCCCGAAGATATTTGTCACACGCTATCGCATTTGCAAAAAAGTGCTTCTGTACATTCATGGATTTATACAAAACAATTGCTTAAAGCTATATACGGTTCGAACTGGAGGAACATATTCGTAAAATTCGAACACGAGATGCCTATTGGATCAGGATGTTGTGCTCAGGTATAAATATAAAATGAAATAAAACGAGTTTAGTTTGACCAAGAGATTTTATTTTACGTTCCTATCCCATCGATAGGTATACAAGGCATGGATAGATCTAAATGCCAAAGTGGATATAGCACAGGAACCTCAAATATCTACATTTATTGAAAGTAAACCACGTTTTAAACACGTTTTTTTTTTTTTTGTTTTTTTTTTTTCTAAAACCGAAGGATGATATATATATATATATATATATATATGTCTATGATGAAATATCAACAAAAGCTTAAGCTAAGTTTAAAAAAAAAAATATAAATTTTTATATTTTTTGTAATTCTTAACACGTATTTATATATGTATGTATAATATATTTTAAATTTTAAACGAATCTTATTACAGTTATTGAATATTTAAGATTCGGTTCACTGATTACTTTTATTGGTAAATATATGAAAATTAAATATTGATTTCACTAGATTAAATTCTACTAGAAATATTTCACGTGATATAAAATAATTGCAGAGAGAATATTTAATAATAACGTTGATAAAATACAACGTGGTAATATGTGTATCAATCGAAAACTGCAACCAGTAGCAGTAAAAGTTTTACATCCTGGAATCAAAAAACAATTAAGGTACGTTATATTTATAACTTAAGATAACGAGAAATAATAGCTAATCTTTTTGGACCTCTAGATCGTTTTTCTTTATCGTTTTCGTTTAATTTAGAAGAGATCTTTCTATAATGAGAGGAATCTGCAAATGTGCAACATTCATCATGCCTAAATTACAATGGCTTAGTCTCATCGATTGTATCGATGAATTTTCCCATATAATGGAAAATCAAGTAATCAATTTTTAATTGTTAATTAATAACTTATCGATTTATATACGAAATATTTATATACAATGAATATATATATTTACATAAAAAAATATATATATAAATAAATATATAATATATATATTACATATTAGATTATATTATGAATTTTTATAATGACATTTGTAAAGGTCGATATGAATTTGGAAGCAGAGAATTTGATTCAATTTTCTAAAAATTTTTCTAACAAAAAGGAAGTTATATTTCCACAACCTTATAAAAATTTTACGCAACACGAGATACTCGTGGAAAGTTTTCACGAAGGTTCTCCAATTTCTAACTATCTCGACGATCAAAATACCAAATTGCAAGGGAAATTGGCTAGAATGGGGGTTAAAACGATTTTAAAAATGGTTGGAAATCTTGTAAATTTTCGATTCAATATTGGTATCGAATTTATTGATTTTTTTAATTACAATTTATCGAGTAAATTGCAGGTATTTAACGACAATTTCATTCATTGTGACTTGCACCCTGGTAACATTTTGGTACAAACAAACTATGAGTCGAGCGGAAAAATTAGCACATGGTTTTGGAGATTTATCGACCGCAACTACTTACCGACTTATCCACGCTTGGTCATTCTCGATTGCGGTTTAGTGGTGTCTCTGAATGATCGTTGTCGGCAAAATCTCAAGGATGTTTTCCGTTCGGTGGTCATGGGAAAAGTATCTATATATATTTACATACATTTATAATTTTTATCTTCTAATTTTTTCTTTTTTTTTTTTTCAATTATATTTATTCACTTAGGGTGAATTAGCTGCAGAGTACATATTGGAACACAGTTCGCACGTATCCATCGATCCAGACGGTTTCAAGAATGCAATCAAAAATATTGTAAACACGCATCTTCAAAGTAGAACCAATGTGAATTTTTAAAAAATTTTAAAAAAAAAAATACAAGGGGCATGAAATAATGGTTGCAATTGAAGAAGACTCCTTGAAGGACCACTTAAAAATATTACAGGTGAACGTAAGTACCGTTGTGTCTGAATTGTTTTCTGCGATGGTTCGGCATCGAGTTAAACAAGATGGAACCTTCATCAACGTGATTCTCAGTATGGTAGTAATTGAAGGCCTTGGTCGAAGCCTGGATCCGAATATCGATATCTTCACAGAAGTTATACCGTTTATTTTTACAAATACAACATTGTGCCATGATTAAATTATGAAATATTATATACAGCAAAAACGGGCATTAATTGGGGGAAAAGGCGTTTAAAGGAAATTTTAGAATTCTTTCCTGTCGATAAATATATTTTTTTTTTTCTTTAAAACTTTACCGTATATATATATATATATATAAAACAGCGAAAGTTGCGAAAAGTGAAGCTGTGAAAAAAAAAAATTGTTTTATTATTGTTAATTTGTTGTTGAATACGTGCGGCAACCTTCATCACTGAATAAGGTATCGCACGAGAAAGTCCCGTTTTAATGACAAGTCATTATACGAGTCCTGAGAAGGATTCCAATTTTAAAACAGGCCAGTTACCCATGATCACTTCCTGGTTGGTCGACCATCCTCGCTTCAACGATATAGCTTCCATATACGTGTATGTATATATGTAATGTATATTCGTAAATATTCGAGTTATACTTTGATTATTCCTTTAAGTCTTTCGTATGTGTATATATTTTTGTAACTATAGCAAGATTAAAATATATATATATATATCAGTTTATTATTTTGTAATTTAATTTATTTTTATCTCATCGTGCACATTTATATTTATTCTTAATTATATATATATTTATTATCAATTGATTATGTTATAATCGTTAATTTAATTAATTGATCCAATTAAAGTATTTTATGTAATATAACTTGTTCGGAATATTTATTGTACAATGTATTACGTATATGTAATAATTATTTAACTCGTTGTTTAACTTGTATGGAAAAAAACTTGGTTAGTAAAAATATTAAACGAATTCGAAGAATCGGAGAAGAAAAAAGAAGGAAATATTAATTTGAATGTAACTGGTTGTCACAAGAAATTATCGCGTTTGTTCGTCAGGAAAGAATCGTGACAAGGTATCGCGCCATCTGCCGAACATATCGTGCTGACTATAAGTTGAAATCCCCACCAAAGTTACTCCCTCCGTCGAAGATGCCGGGGATCGGACCGTTGTATTGGACCAAGCAAAAGGAACGGTGAAGCGTGGAAACGGACTACGAAGCACATAAGAAGTGCTCTCGCAATCAGAGTGTGCAGTGTGAAGATGAACAAACCTTTGCTTTTTCTAATCTGATTAATTCAATTTTGATAGAACGAAAATCGAATATAAAATAAAATATCATTCATATAACGAAAATTATTTCAATCCGTGTGTAAAATTGTAAAATAATTGATGACAAATTTTATACTTGTTAACATTTAAATAGCGTATCAAATAGCGACAATTAATGCTCGTGATTCGTCCTATTTAAATTTATTTCAATTTTATTCCGTTTCAATTGGTATACATATATACGTATACGTATATATATATATATTTATATATATTATGTGTGTATGTCATTACCGATGTATCGTTCAAAACTAGTAATAACCGTATATACAAACATGACTACTGATCATGTTTTATTGGATTCTTTCAACCCCTCCTTATTCTCGTTTATTTATTAGTTTCATTTGTATTACTTCTCTTCATTCAACGTGAACTTGACGATTAATTCTTGTTCCCCCATTTATCGAAGAGAATCTTTAAGAATTAAATTTATTTCAATATACTTGGCTTTCTTTTTTTATTATAGAATTATGGAATTATTCATTGATATGATAAATTGCTCGTATCAATATTGTCATGATTAACAGTTGATTTTACCACTGCTACTCGTATAATAATATATATCATAGCCTATCATCATCATCATCACCGTCACGATTACCATTATCATCATCATTATCATCACCACCATCACTACCATCTGTACCACCACCACCACAACTACTATTACCACCACCATCACTACTACTGCTACTGCCACCATTACAATCATCTTGACGACGACACAACGATGTTTGGTATCTCTTTTTAACTGTACTTCAGACCACGCGCACCCTTCGTAAGTATAAGAACGTCTCGTTTTTATCTACCGGTTGATCGCTATACCTGTGATATGAATACGCGAATTTAAATAAATCCATCGAATTTCCGGTTATAAGCGGTTCATCGAAATGAATGTTCATGAATGTTGATGACAGTGAAAATACGTCCTTTTGTTTCAAATTTATGTGAACGAAAATAATCTAAAAGAAAACAGGATACACGCATATTTAGAATAAATAATGTGAGCCGTGTGAACTTGTGATCCTAGTGATAATTAATTAACATTTGTATCGCGGGAATGCTTAGTCCAATTATGACGAATCAAAACATTTACGTTTCTTTAAATCTGTAATCGTTATTTTAAAATTAATTTATCACATAAATTTTATTCTAATAAATTTCTCATTTTAATTAATTTTATCGAATCGTTAAATTTAATTTTCGGTAAAATAGTATAGGAACGGATTATATCGATCTATATTCGTGTTTTGCAAGATAATAAAAAAAATATTGGGATAATCATCCTAATCTATCGGATGAATCGTAAGTTTCATAGAAAAGAAATCTACATAGATATATCTATTTTGATATTTCGATTCCAAATTAAATTTAATTTAAGATCGTAATTTCGATAATACCGGTTAATATAGATAAACTTATTTATTCGAAAGTTTTCAAACGTAAATATTCAATTGACCGACATATAGGTCGCGCTGATGAGATAATATGCATTCAGTTTTCTCAACTTACTTTTGTTACGCGTATCAAGAAAGAAAATAAAGATTTGAAGTAATGTTTCTTTTTGATTCGTTGTTCGATGTTTCGTATGATCTTTAAAATTTAATTCGAAAAATTATTTAAGCATTAACCGACCGCGATGTCGTTAACAAAAAGTAAACACAAGAGTCCTTAAGTAAAGTACTATAATTTTCCAGTTTTAAAAATTTAAACATCTTATAACAACCGTTAATAGAATATCGATATTTCGATCGATCGATGAAAATAATTTTCGTTTCATGTCTGGACAATGATATGCGAGAGAAAAAGAGAGAGAAAGATATTTATGTTTGAAGAATTCGACCGTGTCAAGTTACGTATTTTGGTAAGGATCATAATGGTCGCGTGGTCGTTAGACGAGACACATATACGAGCGGAAAAAAATCGGCGCGTGTGTATTGTAAACACTATATCGCGATGAGGGACGTGTGTTTAGTCATTTTCTCTTCGATCCGTGTAACAGCTTCGAGATTAGCGAGTCAAAGAGAGAGCAGGGTCATCGTGACGATACGCGTTATCAAGCTACTGCAAATAGAAGAAACCGGCGATCCGTAAATAACACTGGGACGGTTAACTTGGAACGGACTCGGAGGAGCAGTGGTGCGTCATTTTTTCGCTAACGGCTAGTTGGATTTATCGCGATCCGCGCTCCTTCCGCGAGCAGTAATAACACGCGCTTTACTTCTACATACTATAGATCGAAGCATAACAAGCTTTCTCTCTATCAGGTCCCTGCTTCGCGATCGTTCTCCATAGACCGGTCGAACGAATCCCCTACCTATCTTGGATCTAAGAGTTTTACGTCGATTCTCCACTACTTGTTCCTCGTATATTACGAGACGCGGTTTGATCGGTCGGTATATTCGTGGGTATATTTGTGCGTGAAATAGAGAAGAAATACGATATATATATATAACATATCGCATCGGTATGCCGAGTTTACCCGCTTTTCATATAATCTCTTTATCGTTGTCCAGATAAGAAACGTCTGCGAAAATAATAATTATTTTTTCGAGACAAAGTTTGGAGAATTTTAATACACGCGATGTATACTTGTTTGTCAAAGATCGGTATTGCAAAGATAAAAGGATTTCGTTTACCTTCCCGTTAAATCGAATCGTAGAAAGAGATATTCGGAGATAAGCGGAGAATTTTTCCCCTATTTTCGTAGGAGTTTTTTCGAGATGTTACTCTCGAGTGCTTGGTTCGAAGTAATCGCGGCAGTTCTTTTGACGATATTGATCTTCGTTACCAGCCATCGGCCAGCATGGTGGTTTTGGACAGCTACGTCTCACGAAGCTAGCGGTAAGTCCGTAAAAATATTGTTACCACGTTTCACACGTTTCGAACGAAATATTTACACGTATAATTAAGAAGAAAAGAAATACGTGGAAAGCACGTACATCGTACTTGTTCGTGGCATAGTACATTATACGTATATAGTATGTAATTTTATGTATCCGTGCGTAGTAGAATAGGTTTTTTTTTCCGTTCGAATGAAATGATAGATTCGAATACACAAGTTAGGCAAAAGAAAGAAGGAAAGAAAAAAGAAAAGAAGATGTTTCGTGTACGAACGACCTTGATTTCGAAACAGGGCGCGCTCACGTGCGTTCCCTTTCCAATTAAGCGTAAGCTCGAAATTCGTATGACGCGACCTTGTATCGACCTTGCGTGTCTTTTTTTTTTTTCGAAACTTCAAAGATTAACGTTCTTCTTCCCCTTATACGAGAAATTATGACGTATTAATAGCTCGACTTAGAAATAGAGAAAGTTAGATTATTTGCCAAAGGTTTTACATTTTTTTTTTTTTTTTTTTGCGCGACGGTTAACAGCACCAGCCGAGGGGAAGTTCAAAACGGTATCCAAAGTTCCAGGCCCGTTTTCTTTACCGATTTTTGGAACAAGATGGATATTCTCTTGCATCGGTTACTATAAATTGAACAAGATTCACGACGCTTACAAAGGTAAGAAATTTATTACCATTGGTTTCTCTTTCACTTTAATTATTCCTATGAACGAAATTTGAAATTTGCTACGTGGAATGAATATAAGACGCATATTTTAAAATGGCGGATTATTTCTGATTCAAGAATAGATTTGAACCAACGGTATGGCGCGTTGTGTAAAGAAGAAGCGTTATGGAATTTTCCAATGATCTCTGTCTTCTCCCGTCAGGATATCGAGACTATCATCCGCCGTAACTCCAGGTATCCGCTTCGCCCCCCGCAAGAGGTTATATCGCATTATCGACGGACACGCCGGGATCGTTACACGAATCTCGGTTTAGTCAACGAGTGAGCAACAATTTTTCTTAATTAAGTTGAGACACGAACCGACGAATACCGACGTACATATATATATATGTATACACAATTCGATAGACAAGGACAAACATGGCACGATCTTCGGGTAGCTCTCACGTCGGAATTGACGGCCGCCAGTACGGTCCTTGGCTTTTTCCCGGCACTGAATATCGTCGCAGATTCGTTCATCGAGTTGATCCGTCGTCAAAGAGTCGGATACAAAGTGACAGGTTTCGAAGAGCTCGCCTATAAAATGGGATTGGAGAGTAAGATTTAACCCCCCTCCCCCCAACTTCAATATAGTTTTATCGATTTTATCCGTTTTTCTCGGTCTTTAGGCACATGCACATTGATCCTGGGTCGACACCTCGGCTTCTTAAAACCAGACTCGAGCAGCGAGCTCGCGACGAGACTGGCGGAAGCCGTGAGGATACACTTCACCGCCTCGCGGGACGCATTTTACGGATTGCCGCTTTGGAAATTGTTACCGACCTGTGCGTACAAGCAGCTGATAGAGAGCGAGGACGCTATATACAAGTATGTTTGGACAGGTATCGAACGGGTTGAAAATTCGTTTGCGACACTCGCGACGCTCAGTTGTGTACAACGAACGATACGACGTCGTGCGAATTTTCAGTATCATTTCGGAGATCATCGAGACCACTATACAGGAGAAACGAGACGACGCGAAAGACGAGTCGGTGGAGGCCATTTTTCAATCCATTCTCAGACAAAAGAACCTCGATATACGGGACAAGAAAGCGGCCATTGTCGATTTCATAGCGGCCGGTATACACACGGTACACGAAATAATTATTCCAATTCCACTATTTCACTTCTCTCTTCCCTCATCGATCTCTCACTAGTCACCAACTATTTCACTTCTCTTTTTCTTCACTTCTCACAGCTCGGAAACACTTTGGTATTCCTGTTCGACTTGATCGGGCGTAATCCAACCGTGCAAAACAAACTCTACGAGGAGACTTACGCGTTGGCACCGGCCGGCTGCGACTTGACTATAGACAATCTACGAAAAGCCAAGTATCTGCGCGCCTGCATCACCGAATCTCTACGGTAGAAACCCTTTTTTCTTTCGATTTCTTTCTAACTTTTTTTCTTAAATCTTTTCATCTCGTCCAGATTGATCCCAACGACAACCTGCATCGCGCGCATATTGGACGAGCCTATCGAGCTGAGCGGTTATCGATTGACAGCGGGAGTAAGTAACAATTGCAATCCTCTCCTAAGCCGTGCGATCACGTGTTAATTATTTCTCCTCCTCCCCCCTCCCTTATCCCCCGTATAGACCGTAGTCCTTTTACACACTTGGATAGCAGGTTTGAACGAGGAGAATTTCAAAGACGCGAAGAAATACTTGCCCGAGAGATGGACGACACCCACCACTCCCCACTCCCCGTTGCTGGTCGCGCCATTCGGCGCTGGAAGGAGAATATGTCCGGGCAAACGATTCGTCGATCTCGCGTTGCAGCTTATTTTGGCCAAGGTTTTTATCCTGTTGGATTTGTCAGATATATTTATATGTATACACACACACACACACACGCGTTAATTATTCTTTTTACTTGCAGATTATACGGGAATTCGAGATCATCGTGGAGGAAGAGCTCGATCTGCAATTTGAATTTATTCTCGCGCCAAAAGGCCCGGTCTCCCTCGGTTTCCGCGATCGTTCTTGAGATCGTTCTTGAGATCGTTCATCTTGAAATCCTTGCAAGTTTAGCTTTATCTCGTTACCTAATTTTACATTATCGTTAAATAATAATAATTGTTCAAGACGAATTATTTATCGTATTGGATATAACGGTCTGTGCATTGTACAGAATTTACGAGGATAGATGTAATATTTAAATTTTTCGATTTTTTTTTTTTTCAATAATATAACGTTGTTGTACAAGAATATCATATAGACGATCTCGAATACCGATTTAGACGCGTTTATTATTTAACCAATGTTATATCGAATAATACGTAGCAAGTAGAATGAATAGGTTAGAATAATATATGGAAGATCGAGGCGCAATTTTTTATATTTGTTTCGACGATACTCGTTTGTACGATTTGTTACTACTGGGATAAATTACCTTTCCAAAATGAAAATTCACTGGTAAAATGAATTCTTTCCCCATTCCCCTTATTTCGAGCAATTTTAACAAAAATTTGATAAAAAAAATCTTTCAGAGTTTTTATTAGTTCGATTAATCGTTATTAAAGAATTTTAAAAAAATTCTTTTCCCCTCTTAGAAGTATTAAAATCTTTTTTTTTTTTTTTTTTTTCTTTTTCGAACAATTATGTTATTTGCAACGTTTATTTATTATTCGTTATCGGCAACATTCGCGCGAGCGAGATTAATTATTAGTAAATTTCTGTTTGATTATATGCGCATGCAATTTTATCATCGGTACGTTAGCTAGAATATCATAAATTATAGGACGTTTCGCGCCAGCTTTCACAAAATACACGGTCGATACAGATGATTATAAGTTATATTTTTGCATTGTTTCGTTGCTCGTAATTCAACAATGTTTCAAACTATGAACTATGAAGTAAGTAAGTATACTTGCACTTTAACGAACGTGGTATTCGAGTTTCGAAGCGTGACGCTTTTCTTTGATTTTTCGATCGTTCTCATTTTCGAATGAATCCGTTCAAAATGATCAACGTAATCACGATCAAACGTTCTTTTTCTTCTTCTTCGAATAAATGCTCGATATACGTATATTTTCCAACGAAATACGAATTCGAAACGATCTTAACACGATTGTATATTAAATGCCCTTTAAAACGATGTCTTTTTCAAAGTAAAAATCGATGCATGCTTTTCTTTTTGTCAATCTGAACTATGTCAAACTATCAACGATTTAAAAATCAAGGGATATCCCATTGAATATTAACTCTTTGAGAATAAAAGAAAAAAAAAAAACGGTAACGATATGTACATATGTATACATATAAAGCTACAGCAATCCGTTAACAAACTATAGCCTTTCTTCCCCCCCCCCCTCTTCTTTCACACGTCACTTCACTTAACCAAACTTTTGATGCTCCTCGGCAAATTAGGTATGGAACCTTTGTTCACGCTCGCTGCGGTCGGCCTCATGAAACTATGATTCTTGGCCCCGGCTCTCGGATGGATCAATTTACTTTTGGTAGCCGAAGGCGTCGCCGCTTTTTCAACGTTGACGCGATTCAACGGAGCGGATAACGGTCCCACGCTGCTGCCGCTTCCGCTGCTGCTGCTACGCGAAGCGATCGCTCGTCCTCCCTTGTTTCTTTTTTGCGCGTCGATGCTCGACTGAAACGAAACAAATTTCTTTTTTCTCTCCTTCTCGTCTCGAAAAGGGAAGGGGAGAGGATGAAATCTTCGAGAGGAACACGGAATTACTTACACCGAGAGATTTGCGAACAGTTCTCGCCGTCGGACCCACGCTACTTCCACTGCTGCTACTTCTGCTCGCCGGTATTCTGCTTATCGTCGTGGAACGTGGATTCGTACGACGTTTCTCGTTGTTCTTCAACGGCAACGGATTGTGAGATGGACTCTTTCGCAGATCGTTGGTCAATGCGCAAATCGCGGACGTGTAGGTGCGCAGAGGTGCGTGATTCGGTACTAAGTTTCGCACGGTGTTCACAGACGTGGCGCTGTTCAACGAGCTTCGGGAACTTCGAAGACTGCTCCTCGATCCCGAACGTTCCACCTCGTTTCTCATTTGATTGTTGTTGTTGTTATTGTTGGTCGAGATCGAATTTCGTTGCATAGTTTCCGCCTTTCCAACATCTCGCTTCAAACTGTTGGCTCGTTTCGGGAGAAAGCTAGATTTTTCAACGGTGTGCTTTAACGAGTTGGCTTTGATCGTAGATGGCGCGGCGGACGTTTTTGTCGGCTTCAACGGATTTCCTCCAATCGGATTGGCCGAATTGTGGTCACCCAATGATTTGGCATCGATGGCGGGTTGAACCATTACCGAAGGATTGTTTGAATCGACTCCACCGTAACGCAATTCGGCCGGCGAGCATCGAGTTGAATCATGGGTGTCCGTTTCGTAATTTCCAGAGGACGTCTCTTGACTCAAGGTTTCCGAAACTAAACTTTGCGTCTCCTCGAAACCCTCGTCGTTCATCTCTTGATCTCGAACTTTACCGGTGGGGGGCAGAGAAGAGAAAGAGTGGTGAGAGGTGGAGTTAGGGACGTTCAGGTGAGGGGACGAGGCGTAGGTAGGATGAAAAGTAGAGCCGTCGTGATTGGATCGCGGCGCGTCTTGCATCATTTTATTTTGATTTCGAAGCGGCGTCGATTCGGAACGTTTGACGCGATGGATATTCTCGTTCGATTCGACGGCCAGATCGATTTCGTCCTCGGCAAGCTGATGTCGCGATCGGGAAGTGATCGGGACGTTTCGATCTTCGTTCACCTGACTGGGCGGATTGTTGGTCAAACTGATAGTCTCTTTCACCTGACTAGGATCGATCATACTTCTCTGCCGTTCGCGACTAGTTACCGCTCTTTCTGCGTGAACGGTTAAAGAAGGCTCGCGTGGCCTGGATTCTTGCATCACGGGACTAAGAACGGTGTTCGTTACTGCGATCACGGCCGACGGTTGGCTAACCGGTAATCTCGAGTTTCGATTGGTGAACGGCCGCGACAATCGTTGAAGATCCTCACCGGAACGAGCGATCTCCGCCAGTGCTGTATCTATATCGAACAAATTCGACGTATCTTGCCGTTTCGATTTCTCTTGCCAAACGGGCGACGTTTGGCAACATTTCCCTCGCCCCTCTTCCTCCGACAACGGAAGCGTGTGCGGACGTTCGGCCGGTTTCTCCCCGAACGAATCGGCGTCGATCACCTCATGCTTCGACTCTTTCTCCGCGCCGTTCTCTTGATTCTTTTTGTACCTTCGCGTTCTCCTCGCCGACGAATAACGATCGAAATTACCTGAAACGATAATCAATGAGAATTTCGATTTGGGAAGAGATTTGTAAAAAAGGTATCCACAAGATGTTGATGACCTTACCTGTCCCGAAATCGGCGTTATTATTTACACTTTTTCCCGTCGCGTTCTTGAAATCTCTGGTTTGAAAGAAACCGTTGCAACGTTCCCTTTTGCACGGCTCCCTCTCGACCGGTTTCACCTCTCTCGGCGGGCTGAATAGTTTTCTAGTAGCCGGCGGTGTTTCTATATTATCGGAATCGATCTCTATCTTGTCGATCATCTTTTCCTCATCCGCGCCTTTTTTCAGCTTGGAAGGAAATCTCCTCGAGCCGGCGAGTTGGGGCTCGCCGTAAGGTTGTCGCAGATAGATCGTTAATTCGTCCTGAGAGGTTGGATTATTCGCGGCATCGTTGATCTTGTTCTTCTTTCTCTCTTCCTCTTTGATGGACTGCAAAAAAGGCGGGAAAAGTGAAAATCGACTCGAGAAGGATAGAATTTCCGTTCTCTCGTGAAAAAAGAAATGCGATTCAACGTACCTGCAACGTGCTCGAAGAGGATAAAACGTTCTCCGCGCTCAGTCTCGATCTTAGCCTACGGGAATAACGCGGATCAGTCTCTTCCATGCTGTTTGGTACGTTTAGGCTGGATTTTCGCCAAGGAGATTTATCCTTTTGCGATGGATGCGTTTCAGCCTCTGGAACGAGAACGAATTTGAATTTGGAAAAAAAAATGTGAGAACAACGACGGATATTACCTTCGATAGCCTCCATCGTGCGTATCACGTCTGTCTTCTCGACGGACGGACGCCAGTCGTAAACTTCCGAATAAGCATCGCGCGTGGGATTGGCCTCGATCTGAGCGTTCGTCTTGCCTTCGCTCTCTACTCGCGTCAAAAAAGTTAGGTTAGAATCTTGAGGAAGAAATTTCAAATATTGAAATTTCGTTTCAATATTTACCAGAGTCTTCGTAAGATCGTCGATTCGCGTGATGCAATTGTCTCGCCTTCCTTTGAAGCTCTTCCCCTGCCCGATCTTCTTTTTCATTCTCCGACAACCACGCCTCAATTTTTTGCCGCCATGCTTTCCTGTTCGACGCGTGCGTATTAACACAACGTATACCGCGTATATACATAAATATATTCGAGTCGTTTACCCTGTAGACTTGGCTTCTTCTTCTTGTAAGAAAGGTTTGCTCTCGATCAAGGGGGACGGAGAATTAGGTCTCTCGCGATCGATGGAAAAGTCTGCGTTCAACAGATCGCTTCTTCGAGATTGTCCCCGAGCCCTTCTCGCCCACGAACGATCTAAAAGAGAATTTCTCGCGATAGAATTTTACACAAAGAGCGTGAAGTAAAGATAATCTCGATCGTATACCTAAACTGCCCCATGATTTTCTCTCGCGTGTACCGTCTTGCCCCGACGTTCTCAAAAAGTCCATTAAATTACCGTCGTCGTCCTCGCAAGGTATCCGACTTCGACGGCGTCGAAGAGTGCCGTTTGGCGTGACATCTGTGGGAAACAATTTGTAATAACGATTTTTAAGGAGGAAGGGAGAACGATTCGCGCTTTCGCGTCACGCGTACCCGGTGAGTATATCTCTTCTTTGGTAGATTGTTGATCGACGATCCCACCTGAACAAGAGCCCAAACGTCGTCGGATATTGGGTGATCCGGTTATCGAGACATCTTCGTCAGAAGTGACGATACCGTTTTGCAGTCTTTTCATCTGAAAAATCGAAGAGGAAAGAGGTTAAGAAGAGGGATAGAAAATAAGGGATAACGCGAAAATTAATATACCTTGACGTCGCTACGACTGTAATTCCTTTGAGGTAAGCCGGTAGCAAAATCGAAAGGATCGTAATTGATTAAATTGCATTCGGATTCAGAGATTGGCGCCTCGATTTGTTGGTTGTTGGTCACTGTAATATGTATATACATATATATAAAATATGAAGTATACCGTTTCACTTAACCTAATTTTGCTTTGAGACGCACATAATCGTTTTTTAGCCAAAAGTTGTTCCTCTCGTTGCTTGCGCCTTGCCAATACCTGTTCCTCTTGAATTCTACGTCTTTCATTCTCCGCGACGGCCTGATTGAATTTCAGGCAAAATTGATGGAATATCTTGAAACACTCCTCAATTTTGAACGTGTTACCGTCCTCGCAGAAAAATTCGGCGAGCGATCGCCTTAACGTTTCCAGTTCTTCCATGTCTCGTTTCAACTGATTCATCTCTTGTTCCGCGATCTACAACCGAGTGAAAAGAACGCTCAGAGATACGAATAGAATTTTCTCGTATCCGTTCAAATTTTTCCTCTTCTCTCGGTTTCATTTTTCAATAGACTCATAAAGTTAAAATTTAAAAAGTCAAGTTTTAACGGACCTGTAAAAATTGTGCCATCTGTTTCTGTATGTCGGTTTCGGTCGAAGGGAAATTAATCTGCGCCTTGATCTTTTTTATCTTTGTGTCGAGTGCGTTGAATTCGTTGCTCAACTGTTCGGTTGTGCTCCTTCGCATCGAGAACATAGAGGCAAGGAAGGATGAAAGAGAGAAACGTTGTTTTAGATATCGTTTTGGAAATCGAGTGAACGAGTGTTTTCTCGCAACGACTTACTTCGTGGCTGCCTCCAACGTAGTCATGTTCTTCGCGAAATCCAACAAATCCTTCCTCTTCCTTTCGGCTTGCTGCGTAAAACGGAAGAAACGAACGTTCGAGAACAAGGAACAACAAGTGGATTAAGAGAGGTTATGTACAAACGTGTCGGATACGTTACCAGAGCGACGTAATGTATGAGATTCATTCCTGGTTTATTGGCTCGAATCTCGGTCAATTTTTGCAAAGAGGACAATTTTACCCCCGCAGCGTTGCCAGCGTAACCACCCTACGACATTTATTTATTAATTATTATATATTACATAATTATTTATTAATTATTAATTCATTTTTCCACGAATATATTATTATATTATTATATTATTATATTTTATATTATTATATATTATATTATATTATATATTATATATTATATAATTATTTATTAATTATTAATTCATTTTTCCACGGATTTCAGTGTTTCTCCACGACGAATCCGTACCGAATTGAGAAAGTTTCCAGTAACCAGGACCATGTACAACACTTCTTGAAGAGGTTTGTTGGTCATCAGATCTTCGCCCGCCAGAATCATGGAGTTGATGCTCGGTTCCAAGTAGCTCATATTGGCAGCGAATTCCTCCTTCAACAGCATGCACTCTATACGCAGTTTGTAACTGGGGGAAATTTTAAAATTTTAAATGTCATTGTTTATAGTAATTAAGGAGGAGGGAGGAGTTGGAAGAGAATCGTACTTTGGCACTTGAACGAGTTGAAGGAAGAATTTCTCGGCGTTTCCTAGCTTCGACTTGTCGCCGTCGAAGCTCTTGAGCATCTCCAGCTCGTCCACCTCGGGCAAAATTTTCAAAAGGCCGCGCAACTTCTCGGCCCCGATCTCGTCGTGGCTCCCATCCTTTATCAGCCGGATGATATCCTCGTTCGAGCTGAAAAAATCAAGTTTCTCGATTCGATCATCGATCAGAGGATTGATAAGGAATATATATGAATCAAATTCAATATTATTAAATTCTGGATATTCATATAATCAATATCAATTGGTTTAATTGAAAAGAAAGGATTTACAATTTCATCAATTAAATATAAAATTTTTAATGAAGAAAAACAAATAATTAATAAAATGATAATTAGGATAATTGTTCAAATAATTTCAATATTATGATTTTTTTTTAATAAAAATAAATTTGAGAATTTATTTAAAAATAAGTCTAAAATAATAATAAACAGTTAATGTTGAAATTATAATAATAATTATTATGAAATGAAATTAAATTATTAGCATAATATGAATTTGATTCTTGGAATATAAATATAAATCATGTGGAAATTTTAATAAATAATATTTTATTAATATTATATCAATTTATTAATTTTAATAAAAGATTTTTCTTTAAGATTCAATCTTAATTCAATGCAAACTATTTTTGCTTTATTAAATTTATTTTGATAAAAGTTTGTAAACTTTATATTTGAATCTTAAATTCAATGCACTTAAATTCTGCCATATTAAAATTTAATTAGAATAGATTTTAAATTTAAATTTTTAATTAATAATGGAATTTCTAAATGTGAATGAATGATCTAAGGTAAGACCTGGCACCCTTACTTACCTTCGAAATTGTTTTAAAAATATATTGACGTTCAAACTTCTCTTTCCATCGAGGAGAGCGATCTGAAATGACAAGAGGGGAGATGATGAGAGGGGATGGAGAGATCAGGAGATGGAAGAAGCGTATACCTCGGTCGGTTCCCTTCTTCGTTTCTCGGCGTCCGAGTTGGTTCCGTGGGAGGAGCAGGAGGTGGCTGGTAACACGGGAGGTACTTGTTGACAAAAGAGACCCTCCATTTCCGCCCAATCTATATCCGCCATAGGAGAGTTTTGGTGCTCGTCGGCTACCAGGGACCAAATGTTGCGCTTCCCGATCACCTGCAACGGAAGCAGTCAGAATCGAATTCTCGTCAAAGAAAGAAAGAAAGAAACAAACAAAGAAGAAAGGAAAGAAAAAAGAAAAGAAAGAAAGAAAGAAAGAAGAAAAGAAAGGACAGGAAAAAAGAAAGGAAGAAAGAAAAAAGAAAGATAGAAAGAAGAAAAGGAGATAAAAAAGAAGGAAAGAAGGAAAGAAAGAAAAAAGGAAAAAAGAAAAGAAGAAAGAAAAAAAAGAAAGAAACAAATAAACAAACAAAGAAGAAAGGAAAGAAAGAAGAAAGGAAAAAAAGAAAGAACGAAGGGAAGAAAGAAAGAAAGAAGAAAAGAAAAGAACAGATAAAGAAAGAAAGAAGAAAAGAAAGAGGGGAAAAAAGAAAGAAATAAAGAAGAAAAGAAAGAAACGAATAAAGAAAGAAATAAACAAATAAACAAACAAAGAAGAAAGGAAAGAAAGAAGAAAAGAAAAAAGGAAAGAAGAAAAGAAAGAAAGAAGGAAAGAAAGAAGGAAAGAAAAAAGGAAAGAAAGAAGAAAAGAAAAAAAAAGAAATTAAGAAGGAAGAAAATAAAAAAAGAAAAAACAAAAAAGAAAAGAAAGAAATAAGAAAAAGAAGAAAAGAATGAAAGAAAGAAGAAAAAAAAGAAATAAAAAAGGAAAGAAAGAAAGAAGAAAAGAAAAAAAGAAACAAAGAAGGAAAAAAGAAAAAAGAAAGAAAGAAAAAAGAAAAGAAAAAAAGAAACAAAGAAGAAAAGAAAGAAAGAAGGAAAGAAAAAAAGAAAGAAAGAAGAAAAGAAAAAAAGAAAAAAAAAGGAAGGAAATAAAGAAAGAAAAAACAAAGAAGAAAAGAAAGAAATAAGAAAAAGAAGGAAAGAAGAAAAGAAAGAAAGAAAGAAGCAAAGAAAAAAATAAAAAAGAAGGAAAGGAAAGAAAGAAGAAAAGAAAAAAGAAACAAAAAAGGAAATAAAGAAAGAAAGAAAGAGCAAAGAAGAAAGGAGAGAAAGAAAATGATGGGGATCACCTTGTGATTAGGTATCTTGTTCCAATTGATGGTTTTCATTTTTGCCTTGGGGGTGGGTATTTCCTGTTGCGGCAGCAGCCTCGCGTGATTGTTGGGCGGCTCGGGGGTGGGCACTCGGGCGATAGGCAGCACGTGCAACGGCGGTGGGATCGGCGGTGGTTCCATCGATGCATCGGCACGCGTCGCGTCCCCGGCAAGAAACGGGGGAGGTGGGGGCGGTGGTTGAAAGAAAGAATTGCTTTGGTTTCGACTCGACTGATCCGCGGAGGGGGCGGGCGGGGGGGGCGGGGGCGGTAGAGGCGGCACCGGTGCCGGCGTCGAGTTGTTCACCGATAACGACGCTTTTCGCGATGCCCCGCACGTCTGATCGGTGGCCCGACAGTGGCAGCACAGATTCGCCTGGAACATCGAACATCGAAGTCGAATCCAATCCTTGTTTATCGATCAAGCTCCAAGGATATTATTTTAGACGGCCTACCTGAAGGCTAGGCGAACGCAACAGCTTGGTAGCGTCTTCTCGATTCTCCAACAGGGTCGCTCTGTGGACCAACGTTTCCGCCGTGTCCCACGCCAAATCGCTTGCGGCGTCTTTCGGATCGAGCCGCAACAGATGTTGAAGTATGCTCAGAAATGGTATCTCTTGGGGGGTGTCTGCGATCTAAGGTAGAAAAAGGAAAAAAAAAAGAAACGAATCCAATAAATTCGACCATCTTCGGATCCTTACTTGTCCAAATATCGCGTAAAAAACGTCCACGTGGGAAGAAAGATCGATCCCGGGCGGTCCGTGATTCGATAATTCCTCGTCAGCCTCCCGCTGATCGTCGAAAACGTCGAGCTGCACCCTCAGATCCGGCGCGTGGCTTTTCCTGCAAGAAAATCCTCATCTTCCTGATCCGGGTACATTTTAAGCCCTTAGGTAGGTAGGTGTTCGATTCTATTTTCGTCCCGCTCGACACGCGTGTTTCCTCCGGAATTTCTATATTTCCATCTCTATCCTACCTATATTTCCCTTTCTGATCGATTCTCCCGTTTCCGTCGTCAAATCACCCTTTCGAACCAGAATCTTTCGAAACAATTTCTTTCGAGAGGTGTAATCCGTCGAACGTAATTCCTAGCTTTATTCTCTTACGGTGGAAATAAGCATTATATATATATATATATACGTATAATATATATATATATATATATATTATACGTACGAGTTAAACTTGACGACAAAAATGAGGAACGATTTGCGTGTCGAGTGGAGCGAAAATTCGTTATTTTTCTTCGACCGAGTAAGCATTTAAACGTAAACGAATTACGAATTTGAGTATCCGTCGTACTTTGCTCGATTCTCGGCGTGATCAACATGAGCTTCGATTGCGTTTCGAACACGATGATTTTTTCTCTCTCTTCGATTTCACACTCTCGATATACGTCACTGTATGGAATGGAAATACCACTTTACACGGAAAACACCATTTTATATTCTTATATTCAAATTAGATTCAACCTGTTCGTGGAACAGGTTCGTTAAAATATTTCTCACTTACAACCGATATATTTTCTTTCGAGAGTCGTATATGCATAAATATAGGGAATAGAAAAAGAAGAAAAAAAAAAAATTAGAAAATCTCGAACAATTCGAACGAATGTGCGTGTAAATATCGAAACGAATGGAGAAATGGCGCGTCCCGTCGCACTCGTTCCAGTTTAATACTCTGGTAAGTTGCAGCCTATAGCTTGCGCCTCATCGCGACACGAGTTTACTCGCGGCGTAGAGTTAATTCGGGCTTTTCTCTCTCTCCCTTCGAGTCACCTATGTATTTCGGTTCCTCCTTTTTTACCCTTGTTCTTCACCGTTTCGCGCGCCATTTCCCACCTCGCTTCCTTTTCGCTTTCTTTCCTCCGAGATAATCGTTTCGATCGTTCCGACCAGCAATTCGAAAAAAAATTCTTCTATCGTTTTCGTCGTTTTCTCGTTTTCTCGTCGCGATTATATTTTTCCCCCGATTATATTTTTTTTTTCAACGAGGAAAAATTTGGAAACAAAGCAAGTACGATGAACGGAGAAAAAAGACGATGCTCGAATAAGCGACGTTTGATCGATCGAGAATATCGATTCTTTTTTCGTCATAAATCTCCATTTATAGATGTATATTTCGAACGATATTTAAAGCGACTTGTGCGACTGGTTTTGCTCGATCAAGAATAGTTTGCTCGTCCGTCATCCCGCGAAGGAATGACAGATCGTACTATTCCTGTAGACTCGCAGAGAGACACTCTCTAAACAGAAAAGACAAAAGCCGAGAGAGATTCGCGTATCGTGATTCGACGCGAATACTCGTAGTTCCAATCCGCGTGGTTTTTATCGCGTTTTTACAACTTTCGTTTTCGCTCTCGCGTCGATCGATATTGTAACGTTTATTACGCGACAGATGGAAACGGAAAGATATAGCTGAATATAGCAACGATCATCTCTGAACGTAACGCGAATGTAACGATGTATGAAAACGAGAGGAAACGAGAGAACGATCGGTATGGATGCGGCAAGATATACCGATCGAGCGTCGGATGAACAAACGCGATGATTAGATTAGTGCATGCAATAGCCTTACATCGCGCAGGCTGGACGGAATGCCTACTTTTAGTTAGTCAATCGTTCCTCGGATGGAGTCCGAGAGTTTAAATAATTCTGGCTAGTTGCGTACAACGATTTATTAAACGTTGCATTGGGTGCGAATGAAAAGGTGTGGGTACAATAAAGCGCCCTTTCGTAACATTCATTATTATTTATTATTCAACGATGTTAAGGTGTTAATCAGTTAATTTCATAAATCCAGGTCGTCGTAGGGTACTCACCGCAGCTCGTTCAAAATCGGAAGGAGCTTCAAACCTGCGAACGAAATAAACATGCGTTATCCTTGTCTTTCTCCTATCCTACATATAGCATATACGTTCAGATTCGAATACCAACCGATGAACTCGTTGCGAATTCTTATGCGATCCTTCAGCACCGGGGTGGAGATGACCAAACAATTAATAAACGCCAATAACGCGGTCCTATAATCTTCTCCGGTTGCGTTTTGCAATTCCTCTACCACGATTCGCAAACGATATCGTTCATTTTTTCGCTTCTGAAAATTCGTGTTTTCGTTCGGTTAATACCCTTGTACTTCTGCCCGTTCGAACGACAACAACGCAGGCGCAGGAACGCGCTCGCGTGCCCATTAGTTTTGACATTGCGACGACTCGCGTAGAGATAAGATTAGAAAGCGAAGTAATTTAACGGAGGAAAAAGTGCGGCGATGGCATAACGTGGTAACTCGGTGGGACGCAGAGTATACCGTAGCATAGATAGGCTAGTGGTGTCGCGAATGGAGGTTTCCAACTCAATGATATATCGGTATATTGTTCTTTTGTTTGCGAAGGAAGACCTTGAACTGTGACTTTTACGCAAGCTTAGCATGCGGGCTCGCTTTCTGCGTTAAGTATCGAACGGATATACAACAACCTTGCGTTTATAAACGCTACCTTATACCTCTGCGATAAAAATTCCAACTCTTTTTTTGCGGTAATAATTTTATTGCTCTTGCGAACGAACGAAAAAAAAAAAAAAAACAAACGAACGAAATCAACGATCCTTTTATATATATATATATTCGAATTTGTTACTCAAGTTCGATCACCTGATACGCGTGAAGAGTATCGATAGCCCTCTGCCTTCCATCCTGGCTATAAACACACAACGCCGAAAGCAATTCTACCACTTGCTTCTTCACCGAGGGACAAGCGGTGTCCAAGGCTGAAATTTAACGAGATACGCGATTAATAGGATGCAATCGGAGCCGGTTACCCGACATTCGAGCTATCGAGAACGTTGAATAATTTTACCCGAGGCAAGCTTGACGCAGTAATCAGGATTATCCACGATATAGTCGAGACCAACGTGGGAATCCATATTGACAGCATTTGGAAAATGCTCCGCCCCGAATCTGAAACAAACGAAAACGTGATTATGATATTTTCGATATTTTCTTATTATATAATAATAATAATAATAATAATATATATCGATATATATATATAATATTAAATACGTATAAATATAATAATTTTTTCGGTCGTTGATATTTAAAACAAAGTATCTTTCGTGTCTATCGTTGTATTTACGGATCGATTTTTAACAAGTCATCATCGCTTGAAAAAAATATACATATGTAAATTCATAACGTACTCACGTATATATCTTCGCTATTTCGATTTTACATTTCTCTTTTTCCTAACGTGAAATAAAACGAATGAAGTTAGAACAAGGTCTTGATTGAAAGTCAATGTGTCATACTATTTTCTATGCGTATCACATACTTAAGCTTGTACGAGTGAGATCGTTGGTAGCTGAAAAAGAGAGAGAGAGAAAGAGGAGGGAGAGAGAAATATATACATCTTGTATACTTTTAAGGAGCATATTCAATTTTTAAAAAAATATCGATAATGATAAATATTACACAAATATCAAGATATATCGAAATTTATTCGACGAGATTTAATCGATATAATCGAAAAATAATCTCGTGTATTCACGAATATAGGAATACATTGGAGGAGAGAACATATAAAAAGGAGGAACAATTGTAGAGAAGTAAGAGGGAGGAGGGAGAGAGAGAGAGAGAGAGAGAGAAGCAACAAAGAGAAAAGAGATGAAGAAGCACGAAAGAGTAAGAGTGAAAGGACGAAAGAGAAAGAACTGGAGAGAGGGAAATGTAGGGGAAAGACCCATAGAATTGCGTCATCGTATGCACGCGCATATTTCTCTCTCTCTCTTTCTCTCTTTCTAGTCATGTTTAAAAATAGATTCTCGAATACACATGTATGTACGTATGTACGTACATTATTAAGGGCTTGTAACGCGTGATTAGGGAGTTTGGCATCGATCACTCTTTTGCAAGCAAGTAATAACGTGAAAACAAATTTTCTTTCCACGTACGATCGGGGAGAAGTTAGTCGATTGTGAAAAAAAAAGAGCTATACGCGCGCAAGTTCATGCATATGCGTACATAGCTCGATATATATATTTCGAGCGATGTGAACGAAAGGAGAGAACGATAAAATAAAAAAGAAAATCAACGAGAACGAATATGCTTCTAATTGTAAGTAAATACGATTCGCGAACACGTTTCCGAATATATCGTGAGTGGTAGAGGCTGGTAAAAGTGATTCATGCTGGTACGCCTTGCTGCAGCCGTACTAAGTCATTGGTGCTTCCTGTAATCGTACCTACCGACGACCTCGAAGTTCGCACTTGCGTGCCTGCATTTACAGTGGCACTAGCCATCTTGGGAAGGCCGCGATTCGATTTATTGAAATAAGGAGAAAAGAAGGAAAAAAAAAGAAGAATCGAACGAACGGGTCATTTCGATTTTGATTTCGTTTCGATTTCGTTCGCGATCGCGAATTTTCGAAAACCTTTCAAAATGTTTTTCGAGGAAAAATAAAGCATCGAAAGTATCCTGTATTTCCAATTCCCTCGAGTTGATACAACTGCGTTATAATTAATACGCGTGTTATACATGTTCCAGTCATTTGATTCTAATGATTTAAATAAATGAAAATTCGAAATAAAATTTGAAAAATATTGGATGGAATTCGGTCAAAACGAAACGATGACAAAACTTTGAACGTAAAATCCGACGTAAAATTACGTATAATTGATTGCATATATTAGAGACGATCTTACGTATGCATGCACGAATTTACGTGTGTTGGTGTATATTTAGGCATAGATATACATAAAATAACACTCTCGACGCTCGTAGGATACCATATCGGGTACCTTGTTGACCTCGCTTCTTCTCTCTGTCTTTCATTCTTGTTCTTGTTCTCGTTCTCTTTCGCGTACGAATACGCAAAGCTAAGTAAGTATGTATGTGTTCATCGATCTGCTCTCCTCTCTTCCCACGTCTTTTTCAATACCAACAAAAGAAGTTTCGACCATCGTCAATGTCGTTTCTCGTCGCCACTGTTCGTCGCCGAAAACAGAATTCCATATTACGAGCTACGGAGACGTCATGTTTGCGATTCGAATCAACACGACAAAACATCGACGAATGCATCGATATTTCGGCAAAAAGTATGAAAATTAATTTACCGTTAATTTAACGCGTACTATTAAAATCATCGTTCGATCATCAAATGTAATTCTAATTACATACGTGATTTGTCGCAATCATATTTTCGAATCATATGGATACCTTGATTCCACTCGTTCTTTTAGAGAAGGCGTATATCGACAGAGGCCATCTCGAAATCTCCATGTATAGTCTCTTGTACGTTAGAGATATCCTGAATCTTTTTGATTCATATGACCTCGTAACAACTACCTACGGAAAACGATCAACGAAATCATCCATGATTGATTATTTATTCTACGAGGATGAGACGAATGTTAAAAATATTAACTCGCGAAACGAGTAAGCGATCGATGCAATTTATCGATTATCGATAATTTGTGGAATATATTTTATTTTGCGTTCTTTAATATTATCGATGTAATAATAAAAACCTTTTGATTAACGTGATTTTTAATCGTCAAAAACGAAGATGCTCCACCATTATTTCGACTGTTATATTATAATTTCGAATAAAATCTTTCACACTGATCTTTGTACCACAACACAACATTACCAGTTTCGTCACGTTTGCCTTCGTATATTCCGAACGTCCTTGCGCAAAACGAAATGCTGATCTTTCCTTCGATTCTTCTTTCTTTTGTTTTGTATGTTATTGGGATTCCTAACATCGGGACTGCACATTGAACATTTATGTCGATGATGAATCGATTGACACTGTATCTCGGCTATTTTGCATTAGAAATATGTAGATACACACATCCATCTATACCTACACACGTATGTACGTTTAACGTTTAACATGTTCTCGATAGCTGTTGTTGCAAACGAATCGGAAACAGTTAGGATTTCAAATCGTTCCGTTAATATATCGATCGAGTTAATTGCGGTTACCTTGTCGCAACGTGGTCATGGCCCCCGACTGGTTGTTGGATTATAGTGGTCAGGATCGTTCCCTCCTCCCCTACTTTTACTCGTACATCTATCACACTTCTTGATATTTTCAAAATTCAAAATTTTTATTTCTTCTATTTTTTTTTTTTCGAACAATATCTATCCTTTATTAAAGAGAAAATCGATTCGGAAAATAAATTTTACTTATGTAACATAGAGTGAAATATTATTTATGTTTCACTTATAAAATCATTATTACAAAAAAACCATTGTGGAATTTTAATTTTCGACGAACCGATAAATAAATATTGAATCGTTTATAAATATGACGTACGATAAATTTATTTAATTATTTATTACGCAAGAGAGATATTTTAATATTGCTGGATTATTCGATCGAAATTCGAAATAATTCATGCACTATTCGTTTTGTTGAAACTAAGGAGAATTTCTTGTATTCAAAAATACAAGAAAAAAAGAATAAGACAATTGTTACGAAGAGTGATAGATCTTTCATTCAGAAAACGAAAAAAAAAAAAAAACGCGAATACGTTTGACAGGTGTTCGTCTTCGAGACGAATGGAATAATTAATAAGACGATGAACGAAAGAAAGAATCGCATAAATTGTTGGATAAAACTTTCCTCTCACCTTTTATTTTCATTTAAACAACAGGTTGTTTGGCGAACGAACGATCCGTAGTTTGATCGACATTTCGATTGCGGTAGCACGCGGTTCACGCACACTTTTTTCGTCAAGCACCGATTCGCGGAAACTGCGTTTCAGGAGCGCGCGACTGGCCGCCACCTTGCCATGGAATGATTTACCGCGCATGCGTACTTTCTCTCTGTTCGATTTAACTTCACTCTTTGTCATCCTCGACGATGAGCAAACTACTTACTAATTCGCATTCTTTTCTTTTTTTTCCATTTTCAAACTCTTTCTTTTCATTTATAATTGTTTATTTTTTCTTCATCGTAAAAATTTCAAGTATTATTTTGTTCGTTTTAATGGCGATGAATATAAGATGATATTTAAGAGTTGCTTAATATTTTAAAGATTTCTTAATTTTATCTACATTCGTCAAATTATTTAAAATTTATCGTTCATTAAAGACGTAAAAAATAGACATATTTTTTGTAATATTAGTAAACATGTTGCGAATATGTGATATTGCATATACATGAAATGCATGTAAAGTGTAAAAAGTACACATTATAACGCATGTACATATACACAATATATAAATAAAATTATATTATCATATTGTGAATATACAGAAATCGCTCGTCTGTTCATTGATACAGAAATCAATTAAATTGATAGACTAATAATTTAATTGTTCACTGGCGAATTTAATCGCCTTATATGAATCATTTAAAAACGTTGATGAAAATTTGATGGTTGCGTCGGTTGTGCGGTAGAATAAACCATTCCTGGAGGTTGTTGATGGGTCATTGCATGACTTTGATGTTGATGAAATTCTGGAGCTCCATGAGGACCATTAAGTCTTACTCGTTTTGCATTTTGTCCGTGATTATGATCGCCATTTCCTTGTTGTTGCTGATTTTGTTGCTAAAATTTTATACAATTCGTAAAAAAAAAAAATATATATAAATTATCCAAGTTAATGATACTCACTGTTTGTTGTTGATTTTGTCGTGCTTTATTTTCAGTCTTTTCCTCTGTATCATCGTCCGTTAAGAATTCTCGTTTGGGATATGGAATAGGACAACCGGCAAATATGCTACAATATTATTTAAATAGATTGGTTTGGTTTAAAAGCAAAAGATATATACGATTACAAAAATGTAATTTAAATTTTTAAAGACTTACTCTTGCGTTGGCAATGGTTCTTCTTGAAAGTAAGCGTCCTGCATAGAATGTTCAGAGGTTATTCGTTTATTGGGATCCATCATTAACAGTTTTTGAAGCTGAAATAAATTAATATTATTATTTGAAAAATAAGTTTAAAAAAAATTAAAATATTTTACTTAATCATACCAAATTAAACGCTTTACTATCGGGTTTAATTTTATGTCTGTCCATATACTTAGTAAGAGAACAGTTTGCATAACTGTAAGAAAATTTATATTCCAATTAAATTAAATTAAATTAAAAATTTTCATTTATGCATTTCTTATGTGTTAGAGTATATATATATATTTGTATATATCTGCCTTTAGAAGAATACTAACTTTGATCTTTTAAAGTCTTTAAGTAATGTAGGATGTTCTGGCATTTTTTTAATATCTTCCCAATCCTTTTCCAATGGGAATCCCATCACGTTAAATATTCTAAATGTTAATGAAAATTGTTTTTTATTATAATATTATATTCTATGTTATTCATTATATTTAATGTAATGATGTATCAAACAATTTGTTTACCTATCTAATTGATCATGATGATATGGATTACTAGTCTTGATATCTTCTTGCCTACAGTGGAATATAGGTTCAGAAGTTAAAAGCTCTGCAAATATACAACCAATAGCCCAAATATCTAAAATAAAAAAAATATTTGAAAAGAAAATATATGTTGATAATTATAATTTTTAAATATACAAATATATACAAAAAAATACCTATAGCTTTTGTATAATGTCTAGCACCTAAAAGTAATTCTGGTGCTCTATACCAAAATGTTACTACAACTGGATCCAAATCTGCAAGAGGCTTTAAAGGAGCATTGAATAATCTAGCAAAACCCATGTCTGCAATTTTAACACGTCCTCTTTCATTTCCTTCTCCCATTACTAAGATATTTGCTGGTTTCTAAATTTAATATTATTCAATATAAAATTAATAAAAATAAGATTTTACACATATGTATGATATAAATCTATATATATATATATATATATATATATATATATATATATAAAATAATAAATTACCAAATCTCTATGAAGCACCCAATTGGAATGTAAATAATGAATACCATCAAGAATTTGATACAACAAAGATTTTACCATACCCTTTGGTACCATAACAGGTTTTTTATTAGCTTTTGCTGCTCTATGAAACTTTATTATATGCTATAGATTAAAATAAAAATTATTAATGTTTAAGAAATTAGAAAATATTTAATGAAATTCAATTATTAAATTCAATTATGAAATATTTCTAAGAAACATAAACATACCCATAAATCATGTTCAGCAAAGTCAAATAATAACCATACTTTGCGATCAATATGTGATAAAAAGACTCTAATTAATGTAATCACATTTACATGTTTCAGTTCCCTAAGTAACTGTAGAAACATATATGTCAAAATTTATAATAAATATATTTATAATAAAATAATTAATATTATTATTCATATTATGCTTTTAATTTTGGATAATATGCATATTAATGATTTTATAATAATTTTATATAATATGCATATTAAGAAGAATAAAGAAAATACTTACTGCAATTTCTCGACATGCAGACATTGAAAGGCCAGTACCTTCTATTTGTTTAAGGCCAAAATCCTTTGTGTCTGGTCGAGATTTTAATTCGCTATCTGGTACACTATTCAAATGTCAAATATGCATTATCATCGCAAAAAGTGAAAAGGATAAAATGAAAAGAATTTTCGCCTTGTATAAGTATTTTTTATATAATGCTCAATATTTAGAATAATTAAATAATAATAAATTATTATATATATTACAGAGTATTCTAAAAATCATAAATATGTACAAGAAACCAAAACATGTACAAAAATTAATTTTATTTCAATATTTAAATAAAAGCTACAATTTTCTAATAACAGAAAATATTCCTTTGTAAATTTGTATATTTTACGAAAAAGGAAAGATTATTTTTACTGATATGAAATATAATTTAATATATTAAACAATCTTTTATATTAGGTTAGAAAAACTAACCCTTCCTTTCTGCGAGCTTTATAGACATGACCATAAGTTCCTCTTCCAACTTTACATCCCTCAAATTCAAAAAGATCTTCGACCTTAGTTCGATCTGTGTCAGTTTTTAATTTAAATTCATAATCCATGATATTTAATGTTACTGAGATATTTATCAACTATAAACAAACATTTTTAATGTACATATATATATAGATAGATAGAGACCGATCAACTTTTGCATATATCATCACAAACGAGGTACAGAATAGACCTACATTCAATGTATTTTTTCGTCCTATACTGGAGGATAATAGATTCTTCTTATTATTTTAGTATTATTCTCAGCCTAAAATAAGATTGTAACAATAAAATAAGATTGTTTCAATAATAATTGAAATTAAATTTCAATATTTCAAAATTACATATAAAAAATAGAAAATATATTTTATTATAAAATTTAAATCCTACCACTATCGTCGAAATACCCCATGTCATGTGTATATTGATATATACTTTTTGCAAAATCATCGTAAATATATATTATAAAGTCAAAAATATTATATATATATTTTTTACATTATATATTATATTTTTTTATATTAAAAATTAAAATACATTGTAGTTTTGAAAAAAAATGATGAAAATGTTTTTAATTGACATTTTGTATTTTTTATTCTGCTGTGATTATGCGCTAAGAATGAATACAGACAAGAAAAGCAAATAGAAGGAAGAAGACAGAAATAGAAATATAAAAATATGGAAATTAACGCCATCTCTATCAAATGTCGTAGATGAAATTAATAGCATAGATAGGAAGAGTAAATAATAGACAAGAAGAATAGAAATAGGATAAGAATTGATCGTCGGTGTCATTTTTTGAATGATATTTTTCCAAAAGTATTCAAGAGATGGCAATGGTAGTCAATTCTTATCTTATTTAATTCTCTTATTATTTGCTCTCCTTATCTATAACATCTATGCACTTTGGAAATAGTGTTAATTCTCATATTTTTACTTTCTGTTTTTTTTTCACTATTAATTCTCAATTTAATTACTTTTTAGAATATAAATTCATATTATACGGTAAATTAATTCCTAGATAATTGATTTATCTTATAATTTAATTTTAATATTTTATAAATTAAAAAAATCGTATCTAAATATAATTAAAAAAAAAAAAACAATAATTAGAAACGCGGTATAAAATAAAAAAAGACAATTAATAAATAAAGCAATCATTTTGCTTCATAACATGAAAACAAGCCTTGTTTATTATAATTTATACTAGTATAAGAATTACTTATTGTGAGCATTAAATCATAATTATCGTTTAACATATATATTGTTATAATATTTATTATATCATTTTATAATATTAAATTTGTTTTGTAATATTAAAATGCCTGCAACAACTCTACACAAATTTACGACATTCATAGGATTGATATCAATATTACATACAGCATATTCAGCTGCTCAACGTATGTATTATCTTTACAATTAAAAGTATAATGAGTATTTTTTAAATATTTCTTGGCTAAATTGTTTAAATTTTGATTAAACTTTTGTAATGAAATTTATAGATCGTTCGTATTTACGAATAACAGAACAAGAATTCATTACTTTACCAATTGATGTAAGTATTAATATTTAAAATTAACATAAAAAAAATATGCAATTCATGACATACCTTTCTTACAGATTTTAATACAAGGTATTATCAGTTTATTTTTGGTTATGTATGGAGTTATGTATATTGCTGGTGATTTCAAAGAAATTCGAGCAGTTGTAGATTTAGAAAATAAATCTTGGGAAACATTGAGAAATCTTCCTTCATTTCAAATATTTAATCATCGTGGAAGATCTTTATCACCTCAATACACCCAATAAAATATTTTTATTATTTATTCGTGGAAAATGGACATATAATTAATGTAATTATTTAAAAACAAATACATATACAAATAGTGCATAGAATTTTGTAATTTAATTTATATATTATTTATTATTGATCTTAATTGTATTACATAAAAAAAAAAGGTAATCTTCTTATTATATATCTATATATATATGTAACAGTATAAATTTTAAATCTATATTTAAAAAAACACAGTAAAGTACAAATAAAAAGAATCTTAAAATTTTGTATTCATGTGTTTTATATTTATTTTATGCAAAATACCAATAATTGAATAATAAGTTTAATTCCATGTAAAGATCACTTTTTTTGTTTCTTCTTTTCAGCTTCTGCTTCTTTTTCCCTTTCAATTTCAGTGACATATTCTCCAATAGTATCCAAGTCTAACATCTATGATATAAAAAGTGTTTTAAAATTGTTCAAAGAATATTATGAATAAATTTTTAGAGTTTATACCTGTAAAGGTTGACCACGTCTCATTACTGCGATTTCTAAATTTTTTCTTCCCGATTGTACTACTTCTAATAAAGCTCTAATAGCTAATTTTATTGTTCCCTTTTCAGTTGCTACTTCTTCTGGTGTATAATATTTTTGTAAAAATTCATGAACCGTTTTGGCATTTCGACCTGTTGCATTTGCCTTAGAAAAAGAAAGTAAATTTTTTCTTTTTCTTCTTTTTTATAATTAACAAACAATATCTGAATATAATATACCTTCCACTCATAATAAATGCCTGAAGGTTCTGTTTGGTATAAATGTGGAACACCATCATAATCGAATCCAGCTAAAAGACACGATATTCCAAAAGGTCTTCTACCATTACTTTGTGTATATTTTTGTTTTAAACCTAAAAGTGAATAATATTTTATAAGTATATATATATATATATTTAATAGAAAAAAATAATAGAATATACGTATTTACCTGCAATGTATCTAGTTATATATTCCAATGTAACTGGATCTTCCACAGTTAATCTATGACTCTGACATTCCACTTGTGCACGATTAATTAATACTCTTGCATCTGCTGTTAAACCTTGAAGTGAAAAATAAAGCACATATAGTAATTTATTAATTATACTAATTATTTATATAATATATTTTAATAATATTTATAAACAAACCTGCAAATGCCATTACAACATGTTCATCTAAAAGACATATCTTACGAACTGTTCGTTCCTCTTGAAGTTTTGCTATAGATTTTTTTTCAACACCTAAAACGACTACGTCATTCCCACGAACGCCGACCTATATAATTAAATCATCGATATGATTATTTAAAAAAAAAATATATATAAAATATAAAAATCATTTTGCATTTGACTTGTAATATCAATTATTAAATATATTTAATGTTATTTTGTTTCATATTAATAAAATTTCACGTTATATCATATCATGATATGTGAATAATATAATGTTAGTGCAAAAATATAGAAAATGTTGAACAATTTATCGCAAACACAAAAGAGGTTAGATAAAATATATAATCATACCGCAGAAGAACCTTTTCTGACAGCTTCTTGTGCATATTCTACTTGTAGCAAATGTCCATCTGGTGAAAATACCGTAATAGCTCTATCGTACCTTGCTGTCATTCTGTCAAATTTTTTGAAAGTATACCTTCCTTGTACTGCTCACGAAATGACTTCGCCGTTTTTCAAAATGATCGCTACTCATTCGGAAGCTTGGTTCTAACACTTACCGATAGAGGGTAATATATGTTAATATTTTCAGAATCATCGTAACGTAACTTTTATACTGTTTATTTTTTCAAAAAATAAAATAAAGGCATAATTTTACTTTTTTTTTTCACAAAAATTATAAATATAAGAATATTTAAAATAGAGTTACATTTAATCATAATCTTGATTTTTAAAATAAAAAATATAAACACTTTTTCAATTTCTACACTTTGAGTCTTAATGATTTATTTGAATTCTTAATAACTTATAGAATTGGCTAAGTGAAACAATAATTATGCGTGTAAAAATCAATAAAAAGAAATATATAAAATCAAAAGAAGATAGAATTATTTAAAAATAATTTAAAAAATAGATTATTTAAAATAGAAATAAATGCGTAAAATAGAAAAAACGTTCAATAATCTTATTTTTTTTCTATTTTTTTCAAAAAATATAAACAATTTTTTAAAAATGATTTCTACATCTCGATTCTTTACGATTCGTTTGAATTCTTGATAATTTATAATTAAACAATAATTGTTGTGTGAAAAATCAAAGGATCCGAATAAAATAATAAAATAATAAAAATTAATAATAGAATTATTTAAAACACCCGTATATATTATGTAACAAAAAATTTAAACAAATATTTCTATTATATGAAAAAAATTGTTCTCTTCCTATTTTTTTGTTTCTCGTATAGAGAACGATAAAAACGTATATACAAATACATCCAGTTCACCGTTTATTCTATTATACCGTTACATTCTATATCGATTTATATATTTACATGTAATATCGATATTGATAACCGATTTTAATAAAAATACTTGGCGGGATATAGGTTTCAAAATAAATGGAGGAATTAGAAGCATTTGATATTGCGTACGTGTGATAAGAGTGGGGATAAATAAATAGAATCTGTATTGTAGCTAGTATAAAACGCGCCGATCGACTTGCTGAAAGGTTTAGTCAAGGTTGAGAGCTCTCTGTTCCCATTTTGTTCGAGCGACATGTTCGGGTTCGTAAAGACACTTTCACTTTTCATATTTTCTACGATAATAAAAGCAATAATAACTTTTTCCAATTTATATTCTTGACAATTTGATTGTTGTGAAAACTAAATATAAAATTTTTCACATTTTCACTTTGAAATTTGAATTTGAAATTTATTTCGCATAATAATCTTAATCATCATTTGTGAAATGAAGAAAATGTTATATTTCTTAAATGGATAATTGTGTATATATTATTTAAAAAAAAAAAGAATATACAAACATTTATATAGCATAAAATCATTATGTAATAACGTTTATCGTATATTTTATATAACTGAATTAAACAAATTTGAGACAAATTTCAATTATACAGCGTTTCAAAGATTCCTTCGAATGAAAAAGAAGAGAAAAAAAAAATCGAGCAGAATGTATTTTTAATTTCGAAAAACTTATTCGAAATTTATGACATTATAATATTTAATAACAATATTCTTCGATTTCATCATATCCTTAAATCAAGCGGAAGTTATCGTGATATACGTCTTACATTTTACAATTAATTGATATATCATATATCATGTATCTATGATAAATATCATCGTAATACGCTTCAGAAAGATAGAAAAAAAATTTTTTTTTTCACTTTTACAATTTTTTAAAATAGAAAATGTTCACGGTCACTTTCGTATCTCGAATAATTCATTTTCCTTATCGAATATTTTTTTTAATTACTTAAATATGCATACGTATATATATAAATATATATATTGTATTAATTTCACGTTACAATTGAAACGATCGACATAGATGTGACATAGATACGTGTACGGTAAATATACGATGTAAATAGGATCAGAGCAATTGTTCGTTTCGTTCATTTAAATTAAAGAAAAAAAAAAAGAAAAGAAAAAAAAAACAAAGGCGATCTGTTTTTATCGAGGTTCAGAAGTAAACGTAAACTGTACAAATATATCAGAATTAAAAAAGATGTTATCAACGAAATATTTTCCTTACAAATTGTTTTGGAACCGGACAGTTTCTAACGCAATTTTTTTCCATGAAGATTAAAGAAAAAGAAGCTACTAATATTTGGGGTGAGCATCGCTACAATTCTAATTATGGTCCTCACGATAATAATCGTATTATTCGTTAATAATTCAGAAACGATATCTAATGGAAGCACGTACTTCGGAAGATACAAAAAGGTAAACTATCGATCAAAATGATTGATTAAATTATGATTAATTTTTATTCAGAGAAAGATAATATGTAATTTATATAATAACGCATATAATAGCATTCATCGTATCGTCTGTACCTGTTCCAAGTGATTTTTCTTTTCTCTCTCTCTCTCTCTCTCTTTTTTTTTTTTTTTTTTGCGTATCGACGACGTTGGTTCACTTTTGAAAAGGCTGCAGTGTCCACACATGGCCAAGAATGCGCCGAGATAGGTGTCGGCATGTTAAATAAAGGTGGATCGGCGGTCGATGCGGCTATTGCCGCGCTCTTATGCGAGGGCGTTGCATCTTTACATAGGTAAAATTGAAGAGTTTTGTTTATCCGTCTCGCGCATGCGTATTACCCCTCTATACTTTAATTCTCTAATATTTATCCAATCGTTGCGTTTCGTTTGAATTGGATCAAAGTATGGGATTGGGCGGTGGATTTTTAATGACCATTTGGGATGCGCATAACAAAACTGCCGATTACTTGGACGCAAGGGAGGTCGCTCCATCCGAGGCAAATGAGAACATGTTTCACGGAGATCCTCAATTAGCGATGTTTGGTAAAATGTTAACATTTTTTTTTTTTTATCATTATCACGTGTTTTAACGCCAATACTAATATTCGCCCTACCAAGGCGGCTTGGCCGTTGCAGTACCGGGCGAACTTCTTGGGTATTGGGAGGCCCATAAGAAATACGGGAAATTGGAATGGATCGAACTATTCGAGCCAATTATTTCTCTTTGCATCAAAGGATCTATCGTGACTAAATATTTGGAATCATATTTGAGCAGTAAAGAATCTTTAATAAGGGCGGAAAAATCGTTGGCCGAAATACTTATAAATCCTACTACCAATTCGTTATGGAAGGTGAATGTTTACGTTTCTCTCTCTCTCTCTCTCTTTCTCTCTCTCCCTCTCTCTCCCTCTTATATCTCCTATCTCACGAGAACGATATAGAATTTCGTTTGTTCCAGGTAGGCGATAGAATAAAAAGACCACGTTTGGCAGAAACGTTAAAATTGATCGCGATTAACGGGCCCGATATATTTTACAATGGCAATATGACTGATAATTTAGTGAAAGAGATCCGTGCTTTCAAAGGTATCATAAAGAGGGAGGATTTCGTAAATTATAAGTATGCATGAACTTTTCATAAATATTCTAAAGGCGATTCAAATTACGAAATACGTACGTTTATGTGTACGCATAAATACGCGAATGTACGTGTTACAGAGTGAAATGGAGGAAACCGATTAAATCAACGATCGGGAATTTAACCGTGTATACAGCACCGCCACCTGGTTCAGGAGCGCTGCTAACTTTTATTATGAATGTTCTCTACGGTATTATTCCAAATCAGGACAACAGAATTACATGGCAGAATATAATCGAGACGTTTAAATGGGCTTATGCTAAAAGAACGAAATTAGCTGATCCTGATTTCGCTAACATTAGTGAGTCGGCAATTTATGTTATCATTGCATGCTCACCGTTATATGTGATAAGTATACATACAAGTAAAAAACAATTTTTATTAGTTACGTAATAAATCATTTGAACATCAATTTAAATTACTTTAGATAAGAGTATGCGATAAGAGCAAATTTAGAATCAGTTCATTTGTCATGGAATCAAACAAGAATAGAGTTAATGATGATATGATGATACTTATCGCAGCTAATATATTTATTAGGTTTATTCTTAATTCTTATCTTAATTTTCTTTTATTAAAAAAAAAAATATTTCTCGATTAACGATAAAATTATGATAATTGATAAATTTTCTTTCCAGCCCAAGTACTTAATAATTTGACGTCTGTCGATTATGCAAATATGATTCAGAAGAAAATTAAAATAAACGAGACAAGTAACGATCCGACTTATTATGGTGCTATTACCGTCCCACCAGACGATTCAGGAACGTCTCACGTCTCCGTTTTGGCTCCCGATGGATCTGCCGTATCTGTCACATCAACGATAAATCAAGTGTTGGTCAAGTTGCATTATAATAATTTCGATTTTTCAAAAAATAAATATCAATTTGAAAACGCGTATATAACTTATATAACCAAAAAAAAAAAAAAAAAAAAAAGATATATCTTCTAATTTCAATTTTATTAATTTTGACAGTTTTGGGGCAATGATACGTTCAGAATCGACTGGCATAATATTTAACGATGAAATGGATGATTTTAGCTCCCCAAATATAACTAACGCATTCGGTGTACCACCATCGCCTGCAAATTTCATTAAGCCTGGAAAGAGACCTTTGAGTTCTATGAGCCCGACAATTGTTGTAAGCATACTACTTTGCAAATGAAGAGATAATATTATATAGGTATATATACATATATTAAAATCAATATTTGATTTTTTTTTTCATTTTTTTTTTTTTTTATAAAGGTAGATAAAGATGAACATGTCCGTTTAGTAATTGGTGCTGCAGGTGGAACTAAAATCACCACCTCAATTGCAACAGCAATGATATTAAATCTTTGGTCAGGATATGATATAAAACAGGCTATTGATCTACCTAGAATTCATCATCAAGTAAGATGAAATTTCGATTCGATAGTCTGATACATTATATATTTCTAAATTAATTATAATATATACATATGTATGTATTTTTCAAATTATAGCTATTACCAATGACTGTTCAATATGAACAAGGATTTTCTACAGATATATTAAATTACTTATCGAATATTGGACATAATGTTACAACTTATACGGGAATTGGTAGTGCAATTACAGCTATATCTAAACAAAATGGAGAAATATTTGCTACTTCGGATTTTCGAAGAGAAGGAAAAACTGCTGGTTTTTAAGCAATTATTTAAATTTTTTTATCCATGAACAAAATAGCAAATAAAATGACTCAGTGACATAGATAAGAAATAATGTTGCGATATACACAAGTAGATAGGACATTGTTGCGATAAAAAATTAATTTACCTTTCTAATAAAGCAATGCACATAATCGTACGATCTCGCTATGAAAACTGTAACTGTCTCAAATGATCGTTTCGAGTCTTATAAATGCCGCATCCTAGTGTATATCTATATTCTATAATAAATAATAATTCTTTAATCGAAGAAATATGACAATAGAACCTTAAAAAGTTATTAAAATAAGAAGTATTAGTGTGTGTATATATATATATATATACATATATATATACATATATCGAAATAAAATAAATTAATTTTTTTAAAATATTCGAGAAATATAAGTATCAAGTAATATTAATATTGTTACATGTAAAACTATTTGCTAAAGGTGTAAATTTAAATGTAAAATAAATGCTGTGTATAATAATAATTTATCTTAAAAAAATATACAAACTTTCATTTAATTTTTAATAAATAAAAATAATATTTTAATATGTATCACGCGATAATTCAAATTTACATTAATTAAATTAAATTAAATTAAAATAATATAAATATATTTAAATAAAATTATGAACTACTGCTACTATCTGAAAGTTCAGCTTCTTTCTTTATCTTTCGTATATAACGCTTTATTTTTTTCGTTTTGTATAATCCTTGTTTTCGAAATACCTCGATCGCATGCAATTTATTTCTTAAAGCATTTGCTTTATCATGTTCTCTTTGCGGAATATATTCATCGACATTTTTTTCGTTAAAAGTAGAAACAGAAAAAATTTTAGGCTTAGCGCTATCAGTTAAAGCTTGTTCATTTTTCAATTCCTTCCTTTTCTTTTGATTTCCATTCGAAGATTTTTGTTTCTTCAATGATTGCACTTCATTTTCAATGAGTTTTGTATTATCGGTGTTTAATTTTTTCACAGCTTTCTGTACTCGTTGGCTTAAATTTATTTCCATTGGCTTTGGAATAGTATGTAATTTAAAATATGCATCTATTTTATTTTGGATTTCCTTCTCTGTCAATTTTTTCATTACCGGTACTATAATTTTATTATATTTATCTTTGTCCCAACCAAATTTTAGTTTTACATAATTGCCTAAAAGTATAAAATTAGGTTTACCCCAACTGAAAGTTTCTTTTGATTCGTCCACCATTGGTGAAAGATATGCTTGAACAACAGCTTGACTTGGAAAACCTGTAGATAAAAACAATAACGTATTTTATAAGATGTAATAATAAGAGAAGTTACATGTATACCTTTCTGAATTTCTAAATTTTATAAGATGTAATAATAAGAGAAGTTACATGTATACCTTTCTGAATTTCTAAATTTTGTAACTTGGTTCGTAAACTCGTTTTTCCAGGACCAGTAGCTTTACCATTTTCGATCCAAGAACAAAAATTTACTAAGCCTTGTAATAAATCATCACCTTCTGAAGGAAATGCTGCCAATATTTCTAAAGCGGTAACAGGGCCAATACCAGTCAAACCTGTAGTATAATCGCTTCCAACTAAGAGGGCAAGGCGTATCATTTCATTTCGCGTTAATTCTAAAACAAATAAACACTAACTTAAATACAAATATATATATATTTTTAATTTTAATTAAAAAGATAATAATAGATAGACTCACTAAAATAATGTTGTATGTCGGAAGCACGAAATTCAAGAACTTTTTTATTGTTGTCGAAAAAATTTTTATAAACACATTGTCCTCCAAACAGCCAAATATCCGAATCATCTGTAATTGTACCATCGGTAAGATGAATTTGTTCTAAATATGCACATTGCGCTTCTGCTTCCATGGGCGCTACTAAATATGGTATTCCAAATAATTGTAATAGTTCCTATAGATATTATGTTGAAAAAAAATAAATGCGTTCGTTAATAATTTATTAAATTTATTAATTTACTTATTTATTTATTAAAATTTTATTATAATATAATACCTGAGCTTCGATTCGTATTTGATCAGAAATATCGATACCTTGTCTTTCTAATTTACCAATATTTGCAATTAATTCTGTTTGTTGTTTCTCTAGTTGGGCCTGAAATTAAAATATATTAAATATTTTAATAATAAAATATTTGCGTATATGTGATCATCTAATCTATATATATACTTACTTGTAAAGATAGCAATTCATTTTCATTCATAGGTATAGGACTTATTTTTTCTATAGAATTTGGCAATGCATTAATATTTGTATCATCTTTAATATTTGTATTTTCTATATTATTCTTTGAAGAATTTGTCACGTTTTCAATGTTAGTTTTGTCTTCTATTTGATTTTCTTTTAATTGTACATTTGTGTTTAAAATATTCGGATCAATGTCAATATCTGATTGCTTACTGACATCATCAAATTTCTTTGTATCAAATAATTGATTATCCTTAATTTGATTTTCTGTTGATTCCACAATTTCTTTTTCAAAAGTAATTTTATTTTTAGATGTTTCTTTATCCAAGTTTAATTTGTTATTTGATGTTTCAAATATATCTGCAAACATATCATCTTCTATTTTTTCATCAGATTTAAATGTTATTTGAATACTTTGTTGTGAAGCATAATTATTAATAATAGTATTCTCTTTTGATGCTGGTATATCTTTAATTTCTATAAAATCATCTGAATCTGAATCTGTTGAACTAATTATTGTTTCAGTTTTTGATTCAAATTGTGCTTCGTTTGAAATGTTCGCAATTTTAATAGGAGATAAATTTATGTTTGTTTCAGTATTTGTTTCTGATAATATTTTTGATTCATCAATTAATTCTACAACATTTGTAGAATTCGTACATTTCTTATTGTTTTCAGACTTTGGATTTAAATGTTGCGCATTTAAAAAATTATTTTTATTGTCACTATTATCTATTTTATGTGATTCAGTTTGTTCTGATATTTTTAAAGCATTTTCAACGTTTTTACACATTTCTCCATTATTTTCGAGAAGAGTAAGAATTTGTTTTTCTGTCAATCCACTATATTCTAACATATATGTTAATGCAGGATTCGTGATATTTTTTTTCAAATATTTTTTCGATAATGTTCGTGATTCTCTTGATTCTGTTTCCGATTCTGTATCGTTATTCATTTTACTTGTGAATTTAAAATTATTTGTAGCTGTTATTTCAATATCGCTGTCCCAATCATCATTAAGTTCATATTCATTTATATCATCACGAATCGATGTAGGCCCAGTCGATTTACTAGGCCCAGCAATAACTTCATCTATTTCATGTTCATTGTTCTGTGTACTTTCGTTATTTGAATTAACATCGTTTTTGTTTTTGAAGTATGCATTTTTATCTACAATATAAAATTTATAAGGACAAAGAAACAAATAAAAAGGAATTAGTTTCGATTTCAATGATAAAAATTTATAAAATACCACTAATATAAATTAATCTAGTTGTATTATCTGCAGCGATGCGATGGGTATAATTTTGAATATCTGTAGGTTTGAATATCCCCTGTTCTTTTAATAATTTATCTAATTCTTCTAATGTAAGCGTTTTTCCTCCCATTTCTTTTTCTGCATTTTCCAAACTTTCTTGTACTAGTCTTCTTTTTAACAAACGTTTCATTTGAAAACCAGAAAATTCATTTGATTCCTAAATAAAAATATATCGTATAAATATCGAAGTAAATGAATAAATTCAAAATATTTCCATTCTTGAATAAAAATATATACTTCAGGCATCTCATGCAAACGTCCCCATGAGCTTTGCTTTCTTGTTTCTTTTAAATCAGTTAGAATTTCATAACGCACGTCAGCTGGTAAATCTTTAAATTCAGCGCTAGTTACATCTACATTATGAATATTTCCAATCCATTTTGTTTGTTTACGTGGACTCAATTCATCAGAAGAATCAGAAAAAGAATCATAAACATCATTGGAACTTGATTCTGCCTTACTTGTGCTTGGCATATTTGGTAATTTAAACATATCATCCACAGTTTGTTTATTTTTTAAACTTGTAATTACTTCAGAAGATTCATTTGTAATATTCTGCATCTCAGTGTTAAGTGCTGTTTTTACTGTAGAATGTTTTATTAAATTATTTATTAATTCTGTCCTCATCTGTTGGGCTTTATTCTTGGCCATAGATTTCTGTTTCCTGCGTAAAGCCTGTGAACACAAAGGAATAAGAACCTCTTTTCTCACTACCTGGTTCCCACAGTAAACTAATTATATACAGACAATATTATAATCAAGATAAAAGTACAGTTTCATTAATGCATGCATATACAATGTATGTAATATTGAAATATACAATAACTTAGATAATTAGAAAGTTAAATGAAATTAACTAATTATATTTTATGAATATCTATAATTGATATTTTTAATAAATATTGTTTTAATTTTAAAAAATCAAGATTTAATTAAAAGTATACTTACAATTGTATCTTTTTTAAGCATTGGTACACCTCCATCGAAAACAAAGATTGGTTTAATTTTATAATACAAAAGTTTGCAGATTCTATGAAATAAACCAATAAGATGAGCATTGGGTTTTGGATTACCAAAACGGTCCTGATATCCTTGTAATACTTGGTGTATCCAAATTGATATATCTATGTAAGAATCACAAAATGTAATACATTATATGTAAATATAATTAAGTAAATATATTATATTATATGTACTATGTAAGATATACTATATTAATATAATAAATTAATATTAATATTAATATTAAAATTAAATTTTTTTTTACCAATAGCTAAGACTTTTCCTTCCAATGTTTCTAAAGGCACTTGTTTTCCTGTTGCATTAAGTAAACGCCATAAACCATAAACACCCATTATTTAAGACAACAAACCTATATAATAAACAAACAATAAATTATAAAATTATATTATGTTATTAATTATATTACATTGATATTATATTGATATTATATTATATTGATAACATAAATTAAATATTCTTTAATTAATATATGCACAATATTTATTTAATAAAACTATTATATTGAAAATTATGAAAATACAAAGATTATCTTTTACATTCTAAGTATAATTTATAAATTATAGAATATTTGAAATTAAAAATTAAAATAATAATTATTTATACTTATACTTAACGTCTTTATAGTGCATTTCAATTTATTTATAACCTAAATTATAATTAAATTATATATAAAAACACAAAATAATACAAAATATTGTGAAAATACTTACTTATATATAAAATATACATTAATTTTATATGTAAAAATCATTAAATTAAATATATGAAAGAATCATTACGTTATTTATTTTTTTATATAGTTTTAATTTTTCAACGATTCGAATCCGCATGCTTACAGATGTCGCAGTAGAACAGTTAGCTAGCCAGTTTAAGTCAGCTGATCAAAATAATATATTCATATATATTATTCATATGTACTATCATTATTCATATGTACTACATTTATATTTGTATATGATGTAGTACGTTCAAAATTTGTAATACATTCTAAAAATTGTGAGAAAACAAATATTTTAATCATATATATATTTCAATTATTATAAAGTAGTAATATTTCCTGAGTTAATTTAATTATCTTATTTGAAATTATACTTTTATAAACCGTTATATTTACATTTACAAATGATAAACATACTTTTATCATATTTATTATTTGATTAAATAATATTATGAAACTTTTTATATATAAAATAAATAATATTATATTCAATATAAAAATAGTTATTATAATTGACTAATTTCTAACAACGAATTAAAACAATTATTTAAGTTATATATAAAAAAAATTTTCTAAAAATTTCTATGTATTTCTATATATTCTTACGTATATAAAATATATAGAAAATAGATTAAATGATATTTAAATAGACAAAATTTATAAGGATACGTGTTATATGTTTTTAACAATAATGTTTGCCAATATAAAATTATATTTAATTGAAAATCTAGGCTTTCGATGCAATAAAAGGTAAGCTTATAACGTTAATTTGTCTATCCACGCATACTCGTCCTATATTACGCAGTATCAGGCTGATGGCCATTCGTGTGACTCGAATACAACTATCTAACGCGATATGTGAAATATATAGTTGTGTGCGGCTTGTCTAGCTATGCGCATATACACACGCATATAAACATGATGTATATGTATATCGTATCGTCATCATGAGAGAAGTGAAGTGAGGTAGAGGCCACCCACTCTTTCCCACAGCAGGTTTTTCCCACGCCCCCCAGGGTAACCCCAACATCCTTTTGCGGCAGCAATTCCACAGCACGTACGGAGTAGAGGGGTGTAGCTCACGTCAGGTGGGGAACAAGAAGGGAAACTGGAGGCGCTTGGGTCGACCAGGCCATTGTACAACAGTAAAACAATAGAATCAACAGTTCAGTAACGTAACTATTCCAACTCTCGAAATTTTTTTGATTAATATTTTATAAAACATTTTTTAAATAAATTAAAAATAATATATTCATATTTTTATTTTATGTAAAATGTAAAATATAATTTGATAAAATATTTGATCGAAATAGAATAATATTTAATTTTCTTTTTCTTTTGTTATTCAGTATTTCTTTTTATTTCTTCACATTGAAAATTTAAATTTTATATTTATTGCAAATAAAAAAGAGAAAAAAACATGCGATTTAAATATTTAAGTGAATAATAATTGCATTAATATCAAGGGTTTTATAGATACCCCTTATTAATACATACCTGTTCGAGCCACTTACGCGGGTAGTAATAACTCTACGTTATCGTTTCGAACTTAGTTACTCGGCGAATATTGTAGGAGTAAGTTCTATTAACGTTTCTTTAAAGATTTGTCAAAATGAGTTTATCGTTCGTTGTTTAATTGAAAATAACGAGATTAGGAAAAGATAGACCAGAATAAGGTAACAAAACAATGTGTATCCAATTATAATTATAATTAATTTCAAGCGGAATTTCGAAATAGTATTTTGGATTTAAAGTGGCGCGCGCGGTTAAACGCACTTCTGTGAGTTGGTAAGACTGTTCGGAAAATTTGGAAAGTGAACAGGTGTTTTTTGAATGGATTAGGGAGAATAGGTGACGAGGACGCAAAAGGATTTGCGAATGGTGAAGAATCGAGGGATAATGTGATACTTGTGAATAACTAATAATAATTTAGAAAAATGCATTGGGATTTATGTTTCGAATCGAGTTGAAAAATAAGGTAAATATTAAAAACGTAACCTGTTTTTTGTTCTGTGTAACCTTTGCATCAAAAAAGTAAATAAACAGTTTTTTAAATATTAATTAAAATATATATATGGATTTCTTATTTATAAATATTATTAATTTATTTATGAAATTGAAAAAATTGATGATGAATGATCATAATGTTTAATTTCTGTCATTAAATCAAATATAAAAAAATTTAAATTTTTCATTTTCACAATGTTTCTTCAATAAGAAAATCTGTACAAGAATATTGTTCTTTATTTTTTTCTATAGTGTAAAAATTATACATATGCATATAATACTTTATATAATACTTTATGTTATGTAGATATATGAAGAGATTTAAATCACCTTGTCATTTATATAGTAATATAAGTTTTTACAATGCTTACAATACAAAAATAGTTTGTCTGTAGTTTCACATGAAAAGATGTATTTGTAATTTTATTCACTGTGCATTTAATTAAGTATACGTAACTTATATCAAACAATTAGCATTGCAATTTTTATTTTATTAGGAATAGTTTTCCATTTTTTATAATGCTATTGTGATTTTCTTATTTTATAAAATTTATAGAAATGTATGATTTAATTTAATGGTAGTTATGATATTCGAAAATTAAAATATATTTGAAAAAGTTGTTTTAATAGATAAAATTAATCAGCGAACATCTTTATATTTACAAGTACATAGATATAATTGTATAGACACAACGAACAAGGGTGATTTAATTCATGCAGGAAAAATGAGCTCAGCTTGGTTCCCACAGTATATATGTACATTTCCTCTTTCCTGTACTAAGACTAACAATTCTTAGTAGCTCGTTTAAAGAAAGATACCTTACGTTAATTATATCTTGCATTGTAAAAAAACAAAAATCTTTCCCACACTAAGCTCTTAAATGAACAAAACTGTATGATTCTATGCTCTATCCAAATATACATAGTAAAAAATCAATATTTATTTTAAATCACAATATTATTATATTTTTTTATATACTATTCTAATATTTGTAGTAATAAATTATAATATATAATTTTTAAAGTATATTTACACATTTCATTTGTTTGAATTGATAATATTTTTACTCTTTTAATATTTGATTAATATAAAATTTAAAAAAAAAAATAAATAATGGTAGAATGATAGAATGATGGAAAATAATATTGATTGTAATTGGTTATAATGTAATGTATTTCAGGTAAAGGGGCAGAGATAATTATGACATGCATAGATGACAAGGATAATCTGCAAGCAACCTAACAACTCTATTGTATAGTCGAGAGAATCGAAGTGAAGGTTAAATATGCCACACCAGTTTGGTTTGCCCACGATGGCACATGGAATGCAATCTCCTCCTTCGCCGACTTCGGTTATGTCAGTTTACCCTCGATTCGGATCCGGTGTTTATAGACCGGATCATCAAGATCAAAGGTTGACACGCGAGGCAATGGAACGGTATTTGCGCGATAGAAGCGACATGGTTATTGTAATCCTTCATGCGAAGGTTGCGCAAAAATCGTACGGTAACGAAAAACGATTCTTCTGTCCTCCGCCATGTATCTATTTGTTTGGAGATGGATGGAGAATGCGTCAGGAACAGATGCTTCGAGAAGGAGAGAGCGAGCAGTCCGCCCAACTGTGCGCGTTTATCGGAATCGGTAATTCCGACCAAGACATGCAACAGCTCGACTTGAACAATGGTAAACAGTATTGCGCGGCAAAGACACTTTACATTTCGGACTCGGATAAGAGGAAGCATTTTATGCTTTCGGTGAAAATGTTTTATGGTAGCGGACATGATATCGGTGTGTTCCATAGTAAAAGAATCAAAGTGATCTCGAAACCGTCGAAGAAAAAACAATCTTTAAAAAACGCTGATCTGTGTATAGCGAGCGGAACAAAGGTTGCCCTATTCAATCGGTTACGATCTCAAACGGTTAGTACGCGTTATCTTCACGTAGAGAACGGAAATTTTCATGCGAGTTCTACGCAGTGGGGTGCATTTACTATACACCTATTGGACGATAACGAGAGTGAGTCGGAAGAGTTTCAAGTACGAGATGGTTACGTACATTACGGTAGTACAGTGAAATTGGTATGTTCTGTAACGGGGATGGCGCTTCCACGTCTAGTAATTCGAAAAGTGGACAAACAAATGGCTAGTCTGGAGGCCGATGATCCCGTTTCGCAGCTGCACAAATGCGCCTTCTATATGAAAGACACGGATCACATGTATCTCTGTTTGTCTCAAGAACGTATTATCCAATTTCAGGCTACCCCTTGTCCAAAAGAAGCAAACAAAGAGATGATAAACGATGGTGCCTGTTGGACAATAATTAGCACTGACAAGGCAGAATATCAATTTTTTGAGGGTATGGGTCCGGTCAGATCACCGGTGACGCCGGTACCGTTGGTCCACAGCTTGCATTTGAACGGTGGCGGGGACGTTGCAATGCTCGAATTGACCGGAGATAATTTTACGCCTAATCTTCAAGTGTGGTTCGGGGACGTGGAAGCAGAAACTATGTACAGATGTCAGGAAAGCATGCTTTGCGTGGTACCAGACATATCACAATTTAGGGGCGAATGGCTTTGGGTACGACAACCAACTCAGGTACCTGTCTCGTTAGTTCGCAACGATGGTATCATCTATGCAACTGGTCTGACGTTCACCTATACTCCAGAACCTGGTCCTCGACCTCACTGTCCGCCCGCGGATGAAATAATGAGAGCGCCGCGCGCCATGCACAATCAGGCGAGCATGCCACCTGCAATCGCGGACGTACCTTGGAACACTCATCAACCTCCTCAATCGGGCCTCTGATGTTTCCTTGACAATTACAGTGCGCATCACCAAAGTTTACGAGTTAGTGAAACGAACACTGTTTCTGTTCATTTTTCGAACGATATTCCTATTGTTTCTATCGATACCGAGTCATCGTCGCCAATCAGCAATAATGCCAACTCGACGATCACTTGTACAACGAAAGACCTGTTGCATCGAGTCAATAACACGACGAGTTTGAACGATACGAAAAGCAGCACATAGCAACCGCTTCGTTGCATTGCGTTGCGATCCATTGCGTTATATTATGTTGCCTTTTTGTGGGTACTACGTACATGTACAGTGCTGAGCCGAGAATCGTTTCCCTATGTTTATAAATATGTAGGTTCCTAGCTTTAAGTGTTAATACAGAAGATTACACAGGGATTAAAATTTATAGCGATTTTAGGATTAAGAGCTTTCTACGAATGTGAATATTTAGCTAATTAGTCGGTAAAAAAGTTGAAATGGAAACAAAATGGAGGGGTAGAGAGAGCGCGCAAATTTAAAAAAAAGAATTTGTTCGTCTGTGAAATGATATGAACGAATTTACACATTCGTTTCGTAATATCAATCCAGTTATTATCAAAATCTAACGGCAATTGCCAGACTGCAATTACATATCGATCGTTGAAAATGAATATACATTTCTCGTCGATTATTGCTAATTTTTTACTCGAAAGATCAATCTTTTTATTGAACAGATCTTGTTTGGCTTAAAATTGACCGTTGACATCAGAAATATCGTGAATATAAACGATATGTGACATATAATGTATATTATATTCGTATGTATAATTTTTAGCGTGATTATTGCTGATATTTTTACATATATGAAATTTAAAAATAATCGATTTTTAAAAAAAAGAAACATTCGTTTTTTTTTATTGAAAAAAATAGATAATATACCGCGGATTAAAATTAAATTATTAATAATTAATTTATTTTTTTATAAGTCAACCGACAAATGATTACTATGATTACTTTTGTAAAGTATTTTAATCACGTATAGAAATCATTCTAGTTTTAATTAACGGGAAAAAAATGAATCAATTTTATAATTCAAAATTAAATAATATGCTATTATCGGTTGACTTTGTGCGCTATTCAATTAATTTTTTTCGTACCGATTATTATTTATTATAATAATTGTATTATTTCATCAATGAAACTTTTGATTGCTTATTAATGTAAACAAATATTATGCACGCTTTTTTTTTATTAATCTCACTGATTATCAATACGTTAATTTTTCAATTGTGATAAAAATTTTTGGTATCATATGCAGAGACGACAATATGCTTGTTCACTTGAAAATATGTATTGGTGCATTTTGCAAATGGATGATGAAACAGAAAAGAAAAGTTTAAGTAGTATATATACGTTTTTATGTCTCTCTATGTTTTGCAATAAATTGAAAAGATTTATATAATAAAATCTTTACTCTATTACCTATACATTATTTCCAAATCCCAAGATTCAGTAGTAGAGAGAACCATAACTATTGATATAACTGTTCGAGTTGGATCGAAGAAATAATAACGTTTTTTAACTGAATTTGTTGGAAGAAAGTGAGACATTGTTATACACAAAATATGGTAATACATTTCGATCAAAGTAATGGAATTTTATTTAAAATGGAAACTAGAAATCTATCTATCAGAAACAATTCATTTCTTGATTTTTCAACTTGGTATGAGTTCTTTTCCAGATACCATCGAATATAATTATTTGCAGCAGGAAGTGAGATAAGATCGCTTTGGGAATTGTCTTCCTGAAGAGATCCATTGTAAAAGAGGAATGTCGGTATATGTATACTATGGGAATTTACCCACGATTAAAATTTGCACCAAGTACCTGAAGAACATGATTATCTTTATTCACAGTAATAAATTTTTTAAGTTAATAATTACATCCTTACATGTATCAGTGGACGGATAATTATTGAGTAATCATTACGTTTCATTAGAAAAATTATTTTAAGTACACGTTCGAACGTAAATTCTTCATTTTTGAATAATTTTTTGCAAATATGAAATTATTTTAGATTACACATAATATTAATTATATATATACATCCCAATTTATATATATATATATATATATCTTCTTATTCAAAATGACAGAATACGTTTGAACGTGAACTTCTTTCATTGTATATTTCTTTTTCCTATATGTTAAAATAATATTTTACAAAATTATATGAAAAATCTTATTTGTAAATAAATCATATACAAATTTTTTTAACTAATTATTTGTGTACACGTGCATTATATATCCCCTTTTATATTCTCAAAACGTTATCATATTAACGAAACTTGAACGACAATATGGATGCAATAACGTAAAAAACAGTAAAAACAGTAACGTGAATGTATTGTATATACTTATATGTATATATAATAAAAAAATTTATAACAAGAACATATATGTATATAAAACGTTTCTTACTTATAGAAACGTTTTAAGGATATATTATTATTACTATGAGATTTTCTATTGTGCTTGGCAACATTCTTTCTGTGAAAAATTATTCGAGTGTATCTATAAGTACAGAATTATCTATTGTTACGTTGAAAAAGATTAATATTTAAATATATCTTCTATAATTAATATAAAATTAATTTGATAAATAGCATGAATAAAAAAATTTTAATTATTGAATCGTCTGGTATTTCTTAGTACTAGGCTATTTTAATATTTTCTTAACATTCCTCATTCACATTCTCATCTTGCGCACATTTAATCATTAATCACGGTTTAAAATAGTTCAATAAAATCACATTTATTTTATCCGTATCGTACGTTGCTTATTCATATTTGTAAGCATCAACGAAATATATGAAGTCAAAAGATCATCCATTTTATATCCGAGAGAAGTTTCGCACAATAATTTCGAACCTCGAACTAAATTTCCTATCGTCATATGAAAATAAGTATTACCTGACGACCAATTTGAAATTCTGGTAAAAGGATGCGTTACTAATATATCCTAAAAACACAAAATGTTTATAGTGAAATATTTTACTAATTATTATTCGTGATTATAAATAACAGAAATAGACGATTACTTACTTTCGTTTGTGGATGTATAAGACTTACACCATGTTTGTTGATAGCGATTAACAATAATTCCGGATAATTTGGTTCTGTACTTTGTTTAACTTCAAAAAATGCCGAACCAAAAGTTGGCCATCGATAAACAATTTTCAAAAATGTTATTTTAGCATCTTCTGGGCTCATACCTATATATATAAGGAAATATTTATTTATCATATGAATATATATATGTATAGAAAGAGAGAGAATTATAGTTTCGATTTAAAATAATGCATTTAAATTTAATTGAAATAATATCTCACCAGCATCTTGATTATATGCTGCTATTATCGATCTTTTCCAATCATTGGAACTTTGTACCTTAACTAAATCGCCGGGTATAAGTTCTCTTAACATTTGCCTGCAAAGAATTCTATTCATCTTATCTTCAAATACAATATTTTGCTTATATATAAAATTATATATATAATATTCGCTTACGGAATCGCTTGAAGTTCCTGTTTACTCTCACCAAAACGAACTCTGTACACCAATGCTGCTAATCTAGATGCTTCTTCTTTTGTACATTTATGATATCCTACAAAGAGTAGATAAATAAATATAATTATATAATAGAAACGAATAATGATTTGAGAAAAAGGAATGATTTTCACCTCTTAATAATTTAGGAAGTTCTTGATGGAAGTGGAAAATGAGGTCTGCGTTTCTATCTTTACCAGGAACGGTATTGGTCCATAACTTTTTCATAAAAAAGACTTGATATGTAAATTGAGGTGATACGCCTAAACAAAATACATGAATTTTATATTATTGTATTACTCTTTTGCCATCTTTTTTTTTCCAAAAAAAAAAAAAAATTTATAAAATACCATCACGAGACGGTCTAGCTTTTCTTATCCAATCTGTCAAATGCCGTACAAAATCGAAAAAGAAATCTCCTTCCGGAACTGAGATGACTTTGTCAGCGATCTTCACAAAAAGACTGAATCCTTCCGCAGACCGTAAATTTAATCTTTGCGCAATGTTTTGACAAAAATCTTTAGCCCTCGTTGATGAATCTACTTCAAATGCCTGTATATAAAAATAAATTAAGAAAATGATTAGTTATGAATTTTGTATAATTGTTCATAAAATGAATAAAAAAAAAATTTATATAGTTACGTACTTCGTCTGTATCGTCAGGAAAATAAACTTTATGGAATATTTGTGTCGTTTTGTGCTGTATAGCTTCTACTTCTACTTGATGTGGAGGATACTTTCGCTGGCCATTACGTAAAGTTTTTTGTAGCCTTTGCAGAGAATCCTGAGATATAGGATGTCGTCTCGTACGCAAGAATAGAGTTAATTCCTGCGAATGAATAGAAACAGGAATGAATTAAAGGAATGATCACAATATCACTTGTGTGTATGATATATTACCTTCAAAAGACTTTGACTACAAGTAAAAAGACCGGTGGCTAGCCACATTAATTCCCATCCGCGCTCTTCGCTCAATCTATTCCGATTATCTGTTAATTGTTTCATGACCTGGCAATAAATTTCGTCCCGAAGGATTTCGTTCTTCAACGGTCCATCGAAAATAAGATCGGTATACTCGTTACCGATACGAGGTCTTTTCGTTGGTAGATCACCCATGTATTTTAAAATCGCGTTAAAAGCAAAACACGCTTCCTCGGCTAACTCTTCTTTAGATATCAACTTCTTTAAAAGAGGTTGTTTGATCGGATCTCTGGAATGATGCCACAACTCATCGGTATGACCACGTCGCGCTGTTGTCAACGTCAATGCTTTCGACATTGTTCTTTTTGGAGGCGTTCTGAAAACATTTTTTATTTGTCACGTTACTTTTAAATTAAATATATTATATATGAATGTATAAATTTCATTTATTACCGGAAATGATCAATAGCATATTCTAAGAGAGTGTGAGGCTTGTCACGAGATTCTACCCCATTTACTTGCTGTGGATACAATTTTCGGCCATTTTCTGTCCCCTCGATGCTAAACAAGGACTGAAAAAAAAAATCAATTATAATTTAGAAGATTATTTTCGCTCAAGTATGTAAGAAAAGAAAACAATAAAAATATATATGGTATTTGCTAAAAAATACGCTCGGATTACCAAAATATCGTTTGGTGGTTTCGTTAACGAGGGCAAAACATAAACTGTCTCGGCTGGAAAATCGCCTTTTTCGCCGGTTCTTTCGCATGTGCCGACGCACCATCCCGAATTAAGAACAGTTTCGCCGGTACTTTCTTCCTCCAAAATGATGAGATCTCCCTTTTGAAAAGTCAAGAACGAGGAACCTTCACCCGGTGCTTTGTAATCTTGCAAAGCGATAACGTATTTACTACGTTTTTTCAGACCTTCCAAAAAGTATACCACCAAATCACGAATATCTTCGGCATTAGGGCTTTGAAAAGTAAATTCTTCTCCTCGCACCGTTGATAAATTAAACGTTTGCGTGAACATTTTATTAGTTCTGAAAATTACGATGGAATATTGGGGTGAAAATAAAATAAGGAACGAAGATAAAAATGGATTTAAAAAAAGAAAAAAAATCATTCGTAGCAAACGTACTTCTGACTAGACACGGTGGTAATCTCGGGAAACGACAATTCGAGAAGTACTTGTTCTTGATCGTCTACAACGTATACTCCGGTCCAATTGACAGCTATAATAACGTCATTTTTTGGCAAATTCGGGCCAGAATTTCTATATGCCTCGTAAAAGCGAGAAAACAGCAATGGCCACTTAAATTTGGCATAACCAACGATATCTTCTTTAACGCGTAAAGCAGGTACCTTCTCCTTTAAATAATAACTCTACAAGAAGAAGAGAACATTTAGAATAATTGTCGATAAAACGAATGACAGCGAAGATAGATTCATTTTAGTCACCTTTTTATATGCTTGCAAAACAAGATGTCCCCATCTATCGATCGCTTTGTCGATACCCGTCAAACAATAGTCCGGGATATAATTCGACAAAAGTGTATATAACCTATCAACGTTCATGTCCGTGTGATATTCGATGTAATATTGTTGGGCGGCGATCATTGCTAAATCTTCCTCCTTGTCGCAACGATACTCGCCAAATTTGACCCCTCTAACCACCTGTTGATAAATTAGATTAGTAGCCACTTGATCTTCCGTTGGCTCGTGCCAAGGTGCGAATATCTCTTTTCGGAAGAACAATCTCCACGGAGCATTCCTTTCTTGAGCACCTTGCTCCTTGGCGTATTGCTCGCATTGAGAGATGGCATCCATCACGTGATCCCCACCACTACCGAGTGACGACACTTTATCGAATAACGCGATGTAAAGGGAAAATCCGAATTGATCGCGTAACGATATTTTATCGGACAATTGATTGCACAATTCTCGGGCGGTGGTTGCGGAATCGGCAAGTAACGTTTTCGTATTACCATCCATAAACGTGATTGGTAACATTATAGGTTTCTTCGATTTGGTCGCTTGAAGTTCCAACCAGCTCGGCGGTTGATTCCGCGTTCCGTTGTTGAACGTTCTCTTGAGCCGATCCTCGCAATATGGCGCGTATCCAGGTGGTCCCTCCCTGATGAATGCCCGCAAATAATTGACAAATTTCTCGGACGGTGCGAAACATCCGACGCAAAGCGAGAGCAAAATCCAACCGCGAGCGTGCGAAGATTTGGAAGGATTGTTGGTTAATTGTTTACATATTTGACAGTATATCTCGTCTCTCAACTCGGCACGTAATATTCCGTGACCAATGATAAAGTGCAACTTTTCGAGATTCGAGGTGGGCCTTGCTTCCAACCAAGACTGATAACTGTCCGCCGTGTACTCGTCTTCTTGTAACTTTCGTCTCACATCCTCGCCTAGTTTATTCTTTCGTTTCAACGTCAACGAGACCAACTTGTGTCTTATCGATCGTGGTTTTTGTCTGAGAAACGTTTCCGGATCAACGCCCATCATCTGTGCCTCTTGGAATTCTTTACTTCGGATGAAATTGCGGCCAAGCGTGGCTGTAACTTTCGACATGACCGAAGTCGTGTCTCTGTCCATCGTGTGAAATCTAGGCTCGGGTAAATCGCCGGTGAAGCGAAGTATCGTGATCCATAAAGCTTGGGCAGCCAACTGATCCCCTTGCGTGTGCAAAGGTAACAACGGATGCTTCAACGGTTTTCTCGAATATTGATGCGTGATGTTCCCTTGGAAATAGGTTGCCGCGAATTTTTGGAATTTGAACTCGGACAAATCCTCCTCGTCCTCGGAGGCCGTTTGAACAGGACTAATGATCTCTTGTTGATCCGCTTTTGGCGCGGGTAGATCGTTGAACACGGAAGTTTCCCTGGCAGGAGTGGGGGCCTCGCTGCTCGAATCCGGCAAGAAATCGAACATAGCCTCGACCAATTTGCTATCGTCAACCGGTTCGTCTTGCTTCTTGGCCGCGTCGTTTATTAGATTCTTTTTAATTTCCATTCTACGCCGATCCTCCAACTCCATCTCAATTTCCTTCCTCTCCAACTCTTGCATCCTCTCCCTGTAATTTTGCTCGGCAATTTCTTTCGCCCGTTTATTACCTTGGTCCTTCAATTCCCGTTCCTCCTTCTTTCGAAGTCTCAACGCTTCGACATGCAACCGATACTCGTACTTGATCTTCTTGTATCTCCTTTGCGCGATCAGTCTTCGAACATGCGCCTGTATCTTCACGATCGCCCACAACTTTTTCTGATACATTTTCCGCACCAGATAACCTCTCGCTCGCGCCTGAAGCGCAACTATGTGCCCCCTGAGATGCCTGAACCTGTGAGACAATACTCGCGACCTGATCAAGGCTTGAAGTCGCATGTAACCGATACGCATGCGTTTGTACCGCTGTCGTTGCGCATAACCTCTCCAATATTTCTGCACGACCGTTGCCGCTGCTCTCATGCGGAGGAACCTTCTCCTGTAAACCCAGCCACGTATGTTGCGCTGTAGTATCAGGATCTTTCGCGTTAATACGCGATCGCGTTCTTGTTCCAAGAACAAGTCGTGAGCGTCTTTGAGGAACACTTTCGTGTGGCCAAGTTGGTAATCCGATTTCCCCAAGACCACGTGACAAATTTTCGACGTAACGGCGCGACAATCGACTTTGTGGGCCGGCGGTATACCCGGTATCAGAAACCTGTACCTCTCGACGAACTCTGGAAAGGAGTGCCTGATCGGATAACCAGCTCTGCGTATCCGGATCGTTTCCATCATTCCAGAGTATCTCAACTGGCGGCAACAAAGGCCCCTGTCGAACATCATCGGTTTCTTGTACTCGTTCGGTTTGATGCACCTAATGAAGAAAGGTTGGCAACTGCACAACGTTCTCATCAACGAGTCCAAAGATTTCTTGAACTGTGTGGACAACGTGGGCGTCCTTTTCCTCGTCTCTGAACCCATACCTATGTCCTCCGCGAAGCAAGCCTGTAGAAATTTGTTCGACGATATGTGAATCAATTGCAACAGATCGGCACTGAACGTGTCCCTGTTCTTCTCGAGGAAACTTCTCGTGTCGTAGAACACGACCCCGGCGAAATGATTCAACCCGAAAGACGTGTTTATATCCGATTTCGGTTTCAAGTAATTCCTATGGCTTCCGTGAGTTTTGTGTATCTTGGCCAGCATTGTTTGATCCGTCCCCTTGGGAAATTTCGACTCCTCGTCGATCAATGCCATGATGTTCAATTGTTTGATAGCTATCAAATCGAGGGCGTCCTGATTGTCGACGAACTCTATGTGTTGCCAATTTATACCCTCGTGGTTGTATTCCTCTTGCTCGAGCTTGAATATATGCTGGACGAAGAATTGTTGCAGATTCTCATTCGCGTAGTTGATGCAAAATTGTTCGAAGCTGTTGTGACTGAAATTTTCGAAACCGAATATGTCCAGTACGCCTATGGCGCTCCTCGACGTGTTCTTCGGCCTGTAAATTGCTTCGTTTATTTTCTTCACGATGTGCACGAATAAACGCCCGTATATTCCCTTCACGAACGCGTCTCTAATATCCACGGATTGTTCCCTGGACAACGTAGATACCTACGCATATACATTTGAGATTAGGTTATCATACATTTTGAGGTTAGGTTCGGTTTCAATTTTCTTCGGTTATTGGATTAATAACGTTACTTTGCATTTATCGTCGAAATAATTCCTTACTTACAACAGTCTCGCCGTGAGCAAATATTGTTTTACGAGTAAGAGCGTCTATCAAAGATTGAACAGGCACGCCCAATAAATGTGCCACTCTTTGCACATTCGTTTGTTCCGGGATTTCTGTGGCGTCTAAATTATCTGAAAGAGTTATTTATATATTAAATAATTAAACCAAGTGTTATTCGTGATTATTATAAATATATATTATAAATAGCTGCTAATTTCTTATTTCATAGAAAAGATTCTATAATTTATTTGTTTTTTAACAATCATGTATGGAAAATCACATCGCCTAACCTACGACGATAGCTCTGTATTTGACATTTCCCATGTGCAACAAGGCAGCAAGGAGCTTAAGTATCTCCCATATTTCCATGTCGGAAAACAGTAAAACCTTCATTGCTGATCTAATGTCAGCAAATTCTGCAGCGTCATCTCGACCCTCGCATGTGATGCTACCACCCTGGAAAGGAAGAAATGGTTTTAAATAGGAATATTTTAAGCATCTTTATTTCTACTTCATTGTTATATATTAATGAACGAAACATTACTCCTGTTAAATATTTGTACGAAGAAGCATCTTCCAATTCCAGCTTTTGCTTCTCTTCTTTTGAAAGACCAGCCAGCATACAATAAAATACATGATAGTTTCTTTCGTCCAGACTTTGTGAAACTATTCGTGACTTTTCCAATAAATATTGCTCTATCTTTGCCCCTTCTATTACTCCTTGTTCATTAAAGTGAATGTCAATATATTTTCCAAACCGTGATGAATTATCATTTCGTACAGTCTTAGCATTGCCAAATGCTGCAAATCCAGAATCAAAATTGAAAATTTTCATCTTCATATTTTATATATATAATATATGAAATAATATACATAATATAATATAATATATATAATATATATATATATATATAAAATATGAAGATGAAAATTTTCAATTTTATATATATATATATGTATATACACATCAGTACATGTAAAAATTTACCTTCTAGGATGGGATTAGCTTCCAAAATTTGTTGCTCGATCCAAGAATGCTTGCCGCTAATCGCTGCCAAATATTGCAAAATTAGTTTCGTACTTTCCGTTTTGCCGGCACCGCTTTCGCCGCTAAGACACAAACATTCGTGGATTTGACAAACCATTTCTAAATAGAAAAATAGTATAGAGAAGAAGGAGGCAGCCGCTCGAAATATTTAATCAAGTGGAGAAATAAAATAAAACAATGCTCAATACCTAATCACTATACATTGATCTTGGCCGTATCGATTCATATGTGCATAACTATTATCTCCAATTGCGAATATATGCGGAGGCAGCTCCCCGATTTTACGATCCTTGTACAATTTGATTTGTTCCGCGGTATAAATAGGCAATATTTGATATGGATTCACAGCGACTAGAATCGAACCGGTGTACGTCTAGATAAAAAAAAAAAAAAAATTTATGCGTTACAAAATATCGTTTTGTATATATATATACATATATATATGTATAAATGTATACATAGTAAAGTAAGCAGAGATTCAATTGCTTACGTATATGAGATTCTCATTATAACGGATCAACAAATTCCTTAAAATACCCGCTTCATGGAGGTCTCCTAAACTGATCATATCTTCTACACCTTGCACAGAAGTGGCATGCATCGCTTTTATTCGCCTCTCTGGAGTCAGCCATTGTTCCTGAAGATATCAATGTCATTTTACACTTTTTACATCTCGATCGGTATTTACATTGATTATTACGGGAATCTTCGATAGACAAGATAAATGGAATGACAATTTTTCGAAACATGTCGAGATTTTTTGACAAACAATGGAAATTAAACAATAATACCTTGTTATCGTCGTCTTTCACTTGAATGCGTCTGCCTTCAGCGGAAATAACTCGTGCTCCGATAGCAACGTCAAATTCTCTCCCTGAGATTGGTTCGATCCATATGTAATCTCCCTGCAACGTAATTTTTTCATCGGTAATTCCCTTTTTGATTTTTTCACGTATCTATTCTGGAAATAAAGACGCGTACACTTTCAGATAACAACAAATAGAATTGGTTAAATCTTAGCATTCGAATATGAAGAGAAGTCAGTTTCTTCTTTCTCTTTTCTTTCTTCACCTTTTTTCTCTTTCTATTATCTTTCCGTGCGATAGAATAGATAGCGAGTTTCGAATAGTCAAAAAAATTACACGCTATACAATTGAACGATAATGGCAGATAATTAATTTAAATTTAAAACTGGATACAATAATTCGACGTTCGTATCGTGACAACTATTTTCTAAAAATGAAGACAACCGATCGGGTTCTGTCCAACTTCTCCCTTTGTTTTGAATCACCGTCATTGTTGTGTTGCCCGCACGAACGATAATGTAATTATCCGAAGAAACGAGTATTATTCCGGCTTCTGACGACACAGTCTTTGTACGAGACGTGATGCGTTGCGATGCGATCGATCATCTTTCGACGAACGACAAGTTTTCAAGTGAATTAGAAACGACGTTAATTTATGATAGGTAGGCAAATAATTTATCAACCGTGTCGACCGAAACAGTTTTCGATTTACATTCGGTCGAGTGGAAATGACCAATCAAGTAGCCGTGCGCCAAATTTCCATGAGAAATTATTTTCATCCATGGTTCGTAGTTATATCTTCCATTATATGCATCTATGTATCTATATAATCCATATATTATCGTCACGCAGATTAAATTAACAATGAATATTACGTGACGGTTATTCATCGATCTTAAATATAGACGAGAAAATCGGATCAGTATTATCACTCGGAAACTGCATGCGTTCCAGTTGAAAGACTATTTGAGAACCTCTAAACTAGCCTACACTTTTTACGGATATGATACTTACGCTCTATACGAGCGCACAAACTGTACCTGATATTCGTATACGTTCCGATTGTTCACCTCTCCGGAACAACATCGGAAGAGCTCGTCCGCTCGTTACCTCGAAACAAATCTCCGTTCAATTTGGCTCTTCTTTTGTCAGTCGGTTTTACTTTCGCCTCTCCGTGTCTATGAAAAATCATGATTCGTGCTCGTGTATCTCTGATATCGCGAAACAGATTCTTTCCCTGTTTATTCCCCGATCTCGAAAGACAAGTTGGAAACCAATGCAAGAAAATAAGATGGACGAGTATATGCGAGTTATAGACGCGTGCGCACGCGCCACAAGCAAGGAATAGAATACGATATCGAGGATACAAACGCGTGTCCGGTAAAATGACTCGCGTCCCGTTATATGACGGCTGGTTCGTTCGCGCGAAGTGCTAAAAGCCTCTGTGTTCCAGGGCATATACGCGATGTGACCAAGGACCGTTAACTATGCCTAATTAAGCGACCATTCGTCTCGTTTTATGTTGCGTTAATATTTCGCGATACGATGCTTCAGCCCAGCTAATCGTATTTATATTTTTGTTTCGATCGATCATAGATTTAAAACAGCTTTTGTTTCAAATTCCGATCAACATTCTTGAAAGAATTTTTTGCAATTACCTTCGATTAAAAACTATTCAAGAGGAGAATTAGATCGATTATCGAAGAGAATATCGAATATCGTTTTTTGTTTCAATTCCATCATCCTTATTCACTAATCTATGGACAATGAAGATAAGTAAAACGAAGATATAAATATATATATAAGAGAAAGATTTGAATTATTAATTGAATGAAAAGAAATTCGATGTCCTCCGAGTATGACTTTTTCATACGAGGAAAGAATCTGGAGATAGTTGATCTGCGTCATTTTCACTTGTCACAGATTCCTAGTGACCGTCTTTGAGGAATGCGACGAAGAAAGCGGTGTACAATGTAAATGCGTGCGAACATTTTTCTTATTCCTCGATCTTAATCGATATAATTTACAATTTATCGACCAATTTATTAACCAGCGCAATATGACAACCTGTTGCAATAATACTTACCCGCGTGACGATGACCATCTCTCAAGTCGTGGTTGTCGGCACTCCGCCTGAAAGAAAACAAAAACTTTCTTTTTCTTCTTGTTCTCTCATTGCTTGTGCACTCGTGTTTTTTTCTTATCTTTTTTTTTTTTTTTTTCGTGCACTCGTATAACAGAACAAAAAGGGAAATGTTTCGGATCGATTTTTTTTGGCAACAAACGCATAAATATTTTTTCACAGAAATTGAACCGAAATTGCGTTTCATTTGCTTTTTGATCGTCACGTCTTTCGTGTCGAACATTCTTACGCGAATTTATTTGAAGAAAAATTGTTCTGCGTGCGATGATTATGTCCGGCTGATCACCGTTACAGTGGAAGCAGCACAAGCATAAACCTGTTTGCAAAAGTGGGTTAGGCAGTTTCTGTTGCTACCATTCAGCCGTACAACACCTTTCGAGAACATCCATCGAGGATGATTCTCACCATAAGATTGATCTCAATTACTATATCGATTCTCATCTCTTGTGTTTACAATACGATTTACGAAAAAAAAAATTGAATCGAATCAAGTCGATTTAATCAGGGATTAATCAGGGAAATATTTTAACGAATTCGTAAATCTACGAATTCGAGACAATTTTTTTAAATTAGATAGATAGACAAGTTTTCTTAGATTATAATTGCACAATTGAACAATTTTTGGGTCGACGAACCGTTCGCCGTATTCTTATTCCGAATTAATTTCTGACCCATCTTAGGAAAATAGGAATTTCGAAAAAAAATTCTATTGAATTCAAAAAGCCATTCAAAAATGTATCGTAATCTGTTAAATAGAGAACGAGTTGTAAGAAACGATTCCACAGCTTTCCCTTGAACTTGAAAGATGAACGCGCAAAAAAGCCGCAGTCGTTGACTTTGAAAATATGTACGTATCGAGAGAATGGAGAACGTAGCTATACACCGTTTATGGGAGACTTTAATGGACGATCGGACTACATGCGTTTGTGCACGGGATACTTCACATTGTTGCGATTTTATTAAAAGTATATTTAAAAATTAAGGGAAATTAAAATTTATAATTACAACGAATCAACGATCCGACGATCGATTCTGCTCTTTAATCGGTTGTAATTTTGATTTGTACTTCCTAACAACAGCATTGAAATCACACCTCTCGTTTACTCGCCACGCTTGCGCTTATTCGAGTCTTATATCTTACGTCATGATCGCTTTCCACGTGTGCATCTTTGCTCTATTATAACTTTTTTCGTATTCTGTTAAATTTTTATTCCTATTTTTAAACACGAGTTATTGGAAGCAACATCTTTCTTTCTCGCGCGATCGAACTTGTGATTCCCGCAAAAAATACACTCGAAATTAAAAACTAATAATAATAAGAGGAAACTTGATATATCGAAGGAATATAAATCAAATGAGCAAAGTGCGAGTTTTTTTCAATAAATATTTCAAGATTCAAAACGAAGAAAATATTAGTATTTTTATCTGAATCTTAAGCCTTATCTCGTCACTATTCATTATCTTATTTATTACATTTAAAACTCGCTATATATTTACACGTATTAACTATAATTACGCGAAATATTGATATTGGGTTTTTCCTTAAATTTTTTTAACACTATTTTTCACGTAAAAAATTCGATTTACGAATAAAAGACTTTTCGGTATTATTTACATGCAATTTAAAGAACAAATATAGAGATAACGATTGAATAGAAATTTAAAAATTCAAATACTAATAATTTCTTTATAATATTGCAATAGGATAATAAGTAATAATACAATTATTTATAACGTAATATCTTCGTTTGGTCTAAAAGGAAAAAGGGACGCGTTTCCGTAGCGGCGTAAAAATTTTGTTTTCAACCGAGTATCCGTTATGAACAATAAAAAATTTTATCGTTCTAAATCAAATATTTTTCATTTACAATGAAACGAACATCTCGTGTAAACGATTCTCCCGTGAGAATGAATAAATATAAACGTACCTTATGCGAGTAACGAAAAACACGACGAAAGTGGCTACACGATGTTGGCACACTCCATTAAGAGGCACTGCACTACACTTTGAACGTGATGTGAAGCGCGCTTTTCATGTCCGACGTGACTAGAGAAGCTTGTCGAAGCTTAGCGCTTAAAAGAAGCAACGAACATGAAAAAAGAAAAGATCACTGACTACACTGAAAAATAGGACACAAAAAGCAACAGTAGTTGTTTCACAGAATGGGCCACGACCGTGACCGGCACGTTGACGCGTCCACTCGGGGAGTTTCGGTTCGAATCGGGTGTGCCAGGTGGAAGCAACTGAAAGAGGTGGAAAAACTATCTTCGACTAAACCATGATCAAGTTTGGCTTCAGCTATGCGATACCCCACCAATCATCATACATTTAATAAGTATTGATTCTATGCTTTTTAACAGTTCTTTCATATCTGCTTCCCTGAATCTTCCTTGATTCTTTCTTCATCGATATCTCGATCATGACGTCATACACTTCAATACACGTTCACTCGTGTATATTTACCTGCAACCTGTTGCGCACGATTCGATACCATCTATAGTTTTTTTCATTGTCCTTCAAACTGTTCAGAACAATGATCTTCTTACCGATCGAGGAATTCTACTTTAATAGATCTTATTACTAATGGATATATTACAGAAAACCAAACAAATCGTTTACATTGAAAATATATTTTTCATTTCATACGAATTTTACATGAATGTTATACATACATACATACATACATAATAATTTTTATAATTTTTAACATATGCATTAATACATAAAGTACTGAAAACTTCGGCAACAATAACAACACTAGCGATGTTATGCACGTTGCAAATTAACAATTTTTATAAAAACGTGCCATATATATGTATAAATAAGATATTTTTTATGCAACAAGAACAATACTTCCATTCTAACGATTTATTTTTTATGAATATTTCAAACAGTTTTGTACGGAAATTATAACAAATTACAGTACTGTCGTATTGTTATCGATGTTGTATATTTTAACAGTAAAAATACGAATGAAAGTATATATATTTTAAACAATTTTGATTTTGATCCCGCATAAATTACGCAGTTGATCGATGTCTTTTGATAATGAATAATTACAATGCACAACGAATATTATAAATTATTTCCTAAAATTAAGAAGTTACTATCATTAGATGTAACGAAGCAATGATAGATTCTATATCTAAATTTAAAGTATTGCTTCTTGGTAGATATATATTTTTAATAAATGATCAATACTCTTCGCTTGTGTTCAGCATAATAAGACTGATTGCATAGCAAAGTATTCACGCGTAGAATATATATATATATATATATATAAATTAATTCCAAAATATATCATTATAATTTTTTATATAACTTTGTTTTATAAATAATTATATTTAAAAAAAACACAAGACGAATTTAACATACATAATACGTTTGTTCAAATTGCACTCGTACATTAATTGATTTAACGTGCTCCGATAATAAATGTTGTTTTTTTTCTCTCAGTTGCTTTTATCATCAGTTATTGATGACAAATCAATAATATTTGCTATAGTTGAATTGAATAATAAAAATTGTAAATGCATCCAGGTACAAAATATGCATGTTATTATTAAATAGAATTATTGAATAATTACACAAAAAAATTAAATAGAATATAAATAGTATATTTTTGTCAAAATCTATTTTCCATTCTAATTCTCTATGTTTTTTTGTATTTAAATTGTAACTTAGTCGTAACTTTAATCAAATTGTATTTCAAATTTTGGAAATGTTATTATTTCTGTAACAATGCATATAACTTAAATTATTATTATTGTTGTTGTTGTTATTATTATTACTATTATTATTTTTATTATTATTATTATTATTAGCAATAGTAGTAGTAGTAATAGTAGTAGTAATAATATCTAATTATTATTATTTTTGCATAACCTGTACCTCGTTTTAAATGTTTGAAAAAATATTGCATTTTACAGATAAATCAACTCTTGGAGTTTTTAAAAAATTACAATATAAATAATTAGGAATGCAACAAAGAGAACGACTAGGAGCAACATTGACAAAACTAAAAGTTATTGACAATGTTTTGACAAATTATATTATTTTTTAAATTAATAGGCAGTTTAGAGCAATTCCTCAAAAATGTTGTATCTTTATATTAAATTATTTATAATATAATAATAATAATATAATTTTATAATGCACATAGTATTCTGAAGAAAAAGATAAATCAAAAATGTTAAAAATTTTTGATTATATATCAATCAGATAAATATAATTTAATTCAATTTTGAATTTTAAAATATAAAATTTCTCATAATTTGTATTTTTGTCATATTTATACTTCTAAATAATGTATTTCTTAATTTTGATATTTTTTATTCACTTAAAATCAAAATAATTTATTCATAATTATTATGTTAACTTTCTAATGAAAAAGTAAAATTATCATTTCATATTTATTCCGTTTATGTATAATGATTTATTAAAACATATTTATAACGAATTTAATTAAAAATTCAATCTATTGATCCATACTTTGGTCATTTATAAATGTTATTACAATAAATGAAAAAAAATAAAATATATATTATTTTCTATTATTTGCTGAATAAGTTATTGAGTTTTTTCCACTGGAAGAGTATTTGCAAGTGATATATTCCATTTCCTTTTTTTTTTTTTCAATTTTTATATATTCTATTTCAATGCTGTAAAATATTTTAGAGATTCGGAATTTCTTTATGTAAGAAGCAAACATTGTAACATAAAAAATCTAGTAGTGCTTGCGATTAAATAAACGGATTTTAAAATGATTTCAATAACGATCGTAAAAATAGGCTCTGGATATTATACTTTTACATCGAAATATAACAATATTTTCCTCTTATACCTTATGATTTGATTAGTTTCGTTATTTATAAATAAACATATTTGGAAGTTCATTGAAGAAGTGCGGAAATATCCCAAATCTTAATAAGACGATCTTGTCCTATAGTTAGTAATCTTCGTCTAGAAGCATCGAGATCCATTCCAACAACATTATGTTTTGCATCATGAAATGATGCTAAAGATGTTTGGCTATATAATAAATAAATACGTAATAAATAATAAATAAAATATAGATAGATTTTGTTTGTTCTTTTTTTCAGATTCATTTAATTTTATTCTTTCTACTTACTTTGCAGCTTTAAGTTGAATATGACATTGATCACATACTCTAACTTCAAATTCAAAACCCATTGCAGGTATTGGTATTCGTTGAGATGTACATCGAGCGCATAATGCACGACCACAATGACGACAATGATGTTGTCTCAAACCTAATTGTCGTTGATCCATCATTGCTTTAATATTCCAAAAAAATGGTCTTCCACAAGCCTAAATTTGTTATAATATTTATCTATACATAATAAAAGATTGTATAAATTTATAATTTTTTATAATTGTAAAATTGCTTACTTGGCATGTATCAGATTCTACCCATGCTGCAGTCTCTTTTCTATTTGCAGCCATATCCCAACACACTATTACACCATCTTCTCCTCCAGATAATAACATACGTTCTGCGCTTGCATAGCATAATGCTGTTACTTTATTGCTGTAAAATTATGAAATGCTATAGAATGAAAATTTATCTAGAAAGAAATTTATAGAAATCTGAATTTACTGATGTCCTTGTAATTCATATGCTGTACCCTGCCGACCACCGATATCCCATACAATAATACTTTGATCGAAACTTCCAGAAAATAAAAGTTGTTTTTCTGAATCCCATGCTAATGTATGAATACTTCCTGTGTGTGTTTTTAACGTGGTAATTAGTGTGACACCATTAGTATCTAACTTCAACATAGCTATTTGTCCAGAATAATCACCGACAAAAGCATGTTTCGATTGTGTGTCAAATCTATAGTAAGTATAATTAATAATTATAAGTTAAGGAGATATTTTTAATTTTAAATGGAAATTTTTTAGATGAAATATAAATTTTAAACAAATAAGAAATTATATTTTATTAAAAGGATACTGCAATGCAGTGTACCATGCATCTGTCTGATATGATCCTAACTTTTGCCCTGTTTCTGAACAATGTAATTGAAACATTTTATCTCGACCTATGCTTAATACCCATTCATAATTTGATGCAAATATAACACCTGTAACTCTTGCTTGATGTGCAGCATATTCACGCATAGCAGTCATTTGATTATAATCTTGTTCCAATATGAATTCCTAAAAGTAATACCTAACATATTCATTCTAAAATATAGAAAATAATAATTCTCTGAAGAGAATGATACAATACATACATTTATAGTTCCATTTTCTAAACCAACAAATAACTGTCTAGTTTGTACACAATAATGCATTGATGTTGCACCAGCAGCCATATATTGACAAACACTTGGCCAATAATGGCCAGAATCTCTTTTCAGCCAAACTCTAACAGTTCTGTAAAAAAAAATCTTTTGTTAAAAATATAATATAATGTAAACTGTCGAAAAGCAAACATTATTAAATAATTATTGCATGAATCTGTATCAAAATTCAATTTATTAAAACAAGAATATAACATTCATTTACCTGTCATCGCAAACACTAATTACACCATCTTCCCGCGGTATAATGATAGCCGCATTGACATCATCATTGCATCCTTCTAATTTCGATAAAAGTATAGGTTTTCGACTTGTACTAAATTTATCATGATTAACCCCTGGTGCAGGTTTTATTTCTGCTGCCATTTCAATCTTTGAAACGTAATATTTGAAGCAGATTTGTCATTTGACAGTTGTCAGACTTCAATATTAATCAGAGTTTATATACGTTATGAAGACGGAAAGCTGGATTTTTTTAGAGATTGTGAAGAACCTATTGGCGCTATTCGGAATATTCGTTATATTCGAATATTTTTTCGAATTCCTTATTATCGACTGTTACGATCTTTATGAAAGATTTGTTTGTGTGTGTCTGTGTATGTATGCGTGGGTTAATAGAAATTTATCACACAAATTGTATTATAACTAAACATAATAATTGTGATTGATAGTTGATTTCATCAATCTTTAATTTAATTTTTCAAAAGATAAAACATTTAACTTTAAAACCAAGAAATCTAAAGTTTATGATTTTGATTTTTAGATTCGTAAAGGTACGTTTTGACGTTATAAAAGAAATTATATAGTATTATCACTGATATAATCGACAAGTAGAACATATTATATAAGAAATATGTTGAGGGGAAGATCTATATCATTTCTTCTCTATGTTTGTTCATATATAAAAGATGGAGTACTGTAGGAAAAATGGTAGACTGAAAATATACAAAAAATAATAATAAATCAGTTATTTATTAAAATAATGAAACATATTTTCGGTATTATTTAATATTTTAAACATTATCTATTGACTGTCTTTTCCCTAATAATATCAATATGTTGGGAACAAAGGTAAGAAACGAAAAGAGATCGAATAAATATTTTTCAAATATTTCTTTATATTCGAAAATAGTTAAAAATAGATAAAAATATAAAAATAATAATTGATTTTCAATGATACTAGAATGATACTAAAGACGATAATTTGAAAAGACAAGGTTCGTTCAGAAAATTATTACCTGTAAACACAAACGGAGATTCTCAATTAAGTATGTCTGTGAAAATGATCGATAGACCGACTGTATCACAAACTAATAAAGAATATATGATTTATTTGCAAGAATATAATATTTTATCCGAATAGTAAGTAAATTTTATAAGTATATCGAGAATTTAGAAATCTATTTTATTTATCTTTTATTGCTATGTAAATATTTGAAATGAATAAAATTTCTTTTTTTAAATAGTAACATGTTATGTTCACAAGATCTGAAGGGAATTTATGTTATACCATCTGCTCGAAATTCCTTGTGTAAGTAATATAAGTAGACAAATAGAATTAATTAATTAATTCTTTTTTTTTTTAATGCATCTTATGTATGAGAAAGATTGCATTCAAATTATTTAAGTCAAATATGAATTGATTCTTAGGTCTTGCTTGTCCTGACTTGGTCTTGTATAATGGTTTACATGTAAATATGTGCATGATTTATTTTTTGCCACATTTTCTTGTATATGTATTTATAATATACATTTATTAAATTATATGAATTTATTTTGTGTTAGTATGGTTTGGTGTACAATTTGTGCGGCAAGGATTATATCAAGGAGGAATTTTTAGATTTGACATAACACTACCACAAAATTTTCCAAATGGAGAATGTCCTGTAAGAATTTATTACCTATAATTTATGCCTAATATATGTAGCATTTCAATTATAATATTAATTTAATTATATATTGAACAAATATTATAGAAAGTCACATTTCAAACTCCAATTTTTCATCCTTTAATCGATCCTGTGTCTGGAGAATTAAACACATTGTGGGGATTTCCTGAATGGAGGAAAAGTAATAGAATTTGGCAATTGATACAATTTATAACAAAAATTCTGTCCAAAGTAGATCTTAAGATGAATCCTGTGAATCATGAAGCATATAATTTGTATGTATCTGAAAAAAAATATTTAATTATAAATAAAAAATATTTTAATGTTGTATTTGTGTTACAGATTAGAGAATAATTTCGAAGTATTTCGAGATCGTGTAAAAAAATGTGTAAGAGAAAGTTTAAACAAAGTTTACAATTCATCTACAGTGGATGATCCTCACTATATTATGTTTAGTCCATATGTTGATGAACTTTATAATTCTATTAAAAGAGAAATTTATGAACCTAAGGTATAAAAATATATGTATTATTAAATTTTTAATTAAAAAAACATTTTCGTTTATACTTGTTATTGCTCAAGTTATATGTAAACTAAAAACCTTTTTACTAGAACATGATATACATATTGTCATCTTTGATAATATTAAAATTTTAACATTAGTGAAATGTTAAGATGAAATTTCTATTAAATTTATTTCTGAAAGCTTTAAACAATGACAAGTATGTGATTTTAAATTATTGAAATTAAAAATTTAAAATTAAAAATTTTAAATTTAAAAATTTTTTTTATTTGTTTTTTAATCTAATTATGTTTTATTATGGAATATAGGAAGAAGAAGAAAACAAAGCACTTGGTTTATCTTGGGTGCAACCAGGATCATTGCAACCATTCTCTAAATCTGAAGCAAGATAATAAGTAGCATTATGTGTAATTACTATTTATAGAAAATTTATAGAAAACATAATAACAAAACTATATACGTCCTTAGAAAATAAGAGGAACGTAAATTTAAATGCAGGGAATAAATTGTAATATATTTTTATAATTAGTAAAAAAATGATTATTTTTTATTTTAATTTTTAATGTAATCTATGAAACTGTTTTGTATATTAAGCATATATAATACTCTTACATTTAATTATAATAAATACGATTGTTGGCTTGTTATTAAATGTATTGCGGACATTTTTTTTAAAAATAAACCATTATTAAATAAATAAATTGTAACAAATAACAAATATCATTATAGAAAGCATTATTATAAAGGTATATTATAAAATAAACTGATTATATATATTATATATAAAATAAACATATATATTGATTATAAATGTTACGTAAAAATTTTTTATTTTTGAAAATGAAAGAAACGTAAAATAAGTATATTTTGTTAAGTAAAAGTTTGACAAAAAAAGGAAATAATAAATATATGCATTCGTGGCGCCATCTTGCGTTTTGATATCTGAAACTTAAACTTGTTATTAGCATAATAGAATATATAAAGAGGTATTCGTGTATAAAAGGAATAACATTGTGCAAAAATAAAAGACGCACCATTAAGTTTTATGCGATTCCTGATATCTTACAAAAACATAATTTTCCAAAAATTAACTAATAATTAACTAATTTTTTATTATTTATTTTTGCATTCTTAAGTTTACATGAGATGAGATCTTAAAAAAGTTTTTTCTATTAATCTTAGCATATTTTATATTTTTTTTAATTAATTATTAATGATTAATATCACATTGGATCGACGCCATTAATATGCAATATGTTTTTTCATTAACTTTTTATTATTATAGAATTTATTTTTAAATATAAATATATACATTTGAAACAAATAATTTGATTAATATTTTGATTGGTAATTTATTATTCGATTGTAATTGGTTTGACATGATACTCTGCATGATAATTGTTAATAAATAATTAATTAGGAAGAATTTTTGAATTTTCAAGCTTATATCTTAAAAATAAAACTTTAAATAATTTTTTCGTATAAATTTTAACTGGAATTTTTTTTCAATTATTTATTAATGATCATCATAAAGAAAGTATCTTGGTCACAAATTCTCGATCTATGATCGAATAATGAATGTTTAACATTGTTATTATTTAAATTAACAACAAAATTATGAACGAAAGTAATAGGCGAATATAGAGGAGTTATTTAAACAATGCTTGAGCTGCACACAATTATATAGAAATAAATCTTATGATAACATTAATATTATAATAAATATGATATTAATACATTATGTTGATTGTATCAGCCTGTATTAGCAAGCTTAAATGTGAAAAAATTTTTAATAAAAAATTAGTTATTAATTAATTTTTAATGATATCTTTTAATAATGCTCTTCTTATGACATCACGAAATGACCTCCTTGCATATTCTGCTATGCCAATAACAATTTGGAGCTTCGAGCGTCAAAACGCAAGATGGCGTTGATCAAAATTTTTCAATCGTTTAACTTATTGGCAAAATAGATTACAAAATAAATTTATAGGATCGGGGAAAGAATAAAAGTATATATTATATATATACAAATAACAACAAAAATACAAAATAACATAAAAATACAAAAATATATATTTAAAATATATTACGATATATGAAAAAATGATATATACGTAATATATTTGTAATAGAACTAAATTAGGATTACACTAAAAATTCCATAGATTGAATTTAATTTTTTTTATTATATATATATTTATTATATATATATAATTAAACACATACGAAATAAAGATCTCTAAATTAAATATTTATTGAATAGAATATTACGATTCCATTTTTTTTTTTTACCATTTTTTTTAAATGGCATAATTTAATAATTTAAGTAATTTAATCATTATTATTGTTATTTTTTTTCATTGATATGATCTTAATTAGACTTATACTCTTCTTAAAAGATATATTCTTCTTAAAAATCGTTATCATGCGTATTGGATTTTAAACATGTGTGACAAGTATTCATAAATGAAAGTTCGTCAGAAGAAATATATATTTCGTGATAAATATAAAATGCAATGAAATATATTACGATTGATAGTTTCGGAATATTAAATGTCGCTTTCGTATTTTATCTTATTTCAATATATTCCTAATATAAGCGTTCATTGCATTTTGAGATTATGAGTTACGATTTTAACCTTTAATGACGGACATACAACTATAGGTAATCGTTTTATCCATATCGTTTGTTTAATATAATTTTATTTTATAAAATAATGATATTTTCGAGAATTTTAAATTAATACGATTAACATTATAATCGTTATCATAAAGAATTATAGATTAATTCTTTATACTTTGATTTTTACATTCGAAAAATTCGATGATGTGTTTGGAGGTTAATTAAAGACCGATTTTTTAATAAATGTATATAATATACGAGAAAGATTTTTTATTAAATTCATATCTCGTGTAAAATGTAAAATATAAAAATATTTAAAGTAATGGAATTAATTATTTATAGAATATCAAAGAATTTTTAGTGATATCTATTTTCTTGCTGTTATGAAAATCACATTGGCATATCATCATTGAATATTATGAGATATCTTTAAATTCTTATTTTGTCTTTTTAATTCTAAACATATGTGTGATATAGTTGTAGGTAGCACAAGAAATATCAAAATGCAGACGATAAAATGCGTTGTGGTTGGAGATGGAGCTGTGGGTAAAACTTGTCTTTTGATTTCATATACAACCAATAAGTTTCCATCCGAATATGTACCTACAGTGTTTGACAATTACGCAGTAACAGTAATGATCGGTGGAGATCCATATACATTGGGATTATTCGATACTGCTGGTAAATTTGTAACGATATATATTTATGATATAATTTAGATTATATTTTATGATATATTTTTATCATATATTACATTGTGTTATAGGTCAGGAGGATTACGACAGACTTAGACCATTAAGTTATCCCCAAACGGATGTATTTCTTGTTTGTTTTTCAGTTGTTTCACCATCATCTTTTGAAAATGTTAAAGAAAAGGTTATATTTTATTCAAATTGTTCAACGTTTGTTATTTTCTTAAATTCAATTTACATGCACAATGAAGAAGAAAATTATCAATCATATGTATGTGTTTCATTCTAGTGGGTACCCGAAATAACACATCATTGTCCAAGGACACCGTTTTTATTGGTTGGTACTCAAATCGACTTGAGAGATGATGTTGCTACTATCGAAAAATTGGCAAAGAATAAACAAAAGCCAATATCCGCGGAGCAAGGGGAAAAGCTTGCCAAAGAATTAAAAGCAGTGAAATACGTAGAATGTAGTGCTCTTACGCAGGTAAGTATTTACATTCATTAAAGAAGAAGAACATGCTTTTTGTTATAATATTTTCAATAATAACATATAGTTTTAAAAATTTCAGAAAGGTTTGAAAAATGTGTTTGATGAAGCTATTTTAGCCGCCTTAGAACCTCCAGAACCAGTAAAGAAGAGAAAGTGTACGCTTTTGTAAGAAAGAAACGTCAATGGAAATGGATTGATATTCAGAAAGAAAACGAAGATACATGTAATAACGAGGAGCGGCAAATTTCGTGCATAGTATATTAAAGCAATTTGTTAGAAATTCGGAAACTGTGCGTAATATCGTTCCTTTTCGAGAAAGATATATAAAAATCCGATTAATAGCCGCTAATATAATACAACGCGACAATTTGAAACGAACTTTTAACCATCGTATTCGTAATCGTGTCGATCACATTCCATACAACGTGAAAAAATTTCGATTGAAAGTTTTCTCTGACTCGATGAAATTTTTCAATTTTATAATATCAAAATATTGCATGAATATTTTCCAATTATCGTTGAGAATGATATTAAGATTTAATTTTACCAAAAAGAATAATATTTTAAAATCTATTGGAACAATTGGTGCAATCGATTAATAATATTTTTTGCGTTGCGTTTAAACATTTCAATGGTAAAATGAATATACAAATGTACATCTAATCATTTCTTTGAACATATATAAAAGATAAAAAGTTTGGAAGAAAAAAAAGAAATCAAAAAATATTAATTTTTAATGTATATGCGTTCACGTACCAGGATCAACGAAATCAAATAGGAGAAAAACGAATGACAATGTTATTTTTTTCTTTGAACAATATTACGAATATTTCGAAGGCATGAATTGTTGATAGATTTTTCCGAGATTCTATGGCAGCTATGACAAATGGTTTTTATAAGGACGTATTTCTTTTTTGTGGCAAATACTGATACTACTCGCGTCTAATTTTGTACATATCAGCATTTGTTACAAATGCACACTGATATGACGTAATAAATATCGGTAGATGATAAGAAGAAGGGAAGAGAGACGATAATAATAATAATAATAATAATAAGACATTTATATTTTATAAGATTTCAATTAACGAGTTTGCTAGTAACGTCGTATATTATATATAAACCGAAAATTAAATTTTCGACGGAAATACACGCGATTAGATAGATGATAGCGACAGTTGGTAGAAAAGAGCGTCGAGCTCTTTCTCCAACAATTGCATGTTTACGTATTATTTATTTCAACGAATATTGTATTATTTGATAAGCAAAATATCAATACTTAGTGTTTTTCTATTAACTTTTTACGATATGCGAACTGGATACGTGTAAGAATTCGAAAAATAAAAAGTGAATTTTTTGCGCGAGCGCAAAGTAAACTCGAAGAGCTTGTGTACGAGATGTACGAAACAACAACGAACATGCGAGCATTATTAAAAACGTCATCGATCGATTTTTATATTTCGTATCCAGTGAAGAGGTGGCATTTATTAGCATTATACGTGTCACGATATGTAGACACAATCGCATTATGAAATATTCATATAAATATATTTATACTATGCATAAGAAATTGTTTTTCTTTAACCCTAAACTTTTATTATCAAGATTTTATTCATATAAGTTTATTTTTTCTATTTATCCATATAGTTTAATTTCGAAAAATCATTCGATGCTTATTCCCTGGTACATTTGAAGATGTACGAAAGTAATATAGATAGACAGAAACGGTAAAATAAGTTATTCGTCGATCGAACTAAGAGAAGAGATCGAATCACAGATACGTAATAGACGAACGTTGTTCATCCATCATGGATCGTACAGATTTTCCTCTCTTCGTCCTTTATTTTTCTCCTTCGTTTCCTTTCTCTCCTATTAACTCCTCCCATTCTCTCTCTTTCTCTCTCTCTCTGTTCCAACCGTGGCATTTCTCTCTATCTCTGGCGTGTCGATTGCATCGCCGTACAACAGCGCGTTGCGCCTTGTAGTTACTTCAATTACGTGAATTCGTGGTTACGTATCGTCGTATTGGAGCAACTTTGCCGAGCCCGATGTAGAGAGCATACCCCAGTCACGGACTCATCACGGACGTGCCTTTGGTCTCTTTTGACATTATCGCTAATCATTTCGGATCGATTCTTCCATCCACGAGAAAGCGATCCGTTTGTACGCGGCATGCGCGCGTTTTCCCTCGGAATTTCGTCCATCGATTAATTGGAAACGTACGAATAAGATCGAACGATACGAAATTTTTACACACGAACTTGTGTCTTCAAATTGATCGCGATTCAATTCTTCTTCAAGATGCAGATTTTTTTCTTTTTAATATATCGACAATAACAAAGTAATATAGAGAGATTCTTTTTCTCTAATTTTCTCTTCTTCTCGTTAAGACAGTATATCGATTTTTTAAGGTTAGTTCGCGACAACTAGCTAGTTTCCTTCGCATAGCAGCGCGTGTTAATTTTGCAGGTTAAAGATACATTTCGTTTCGGTCCATACACGAAGGATAAGATGTAACGACGAAACGTACTTACGTTTCTTCGTATCGCGTTTATCATTGTACGAAGATTTTAAAGCTATCCGCGGGTGTTTCGTTTAAAAATGAATACACGCAGCCGACCGAGAGAAGAGATACGGAACGATCGCGGTACACATGCGCGCATCATACCGTGCGGCCGAAAATCAACCTTAATACGGTTGAGTGTTCTGGTTCTCTGTAGCCAGGCGTATAAGTTGGGCGATAACGCGATGGATATAAGTGGCACGTGTCTCGTGCTCTTCTTCCTTTAACCGACGGACAATGTTTGCTCTTAAAAGAGTCAACGTTTAAGATGGTTGCCCTGGAACGAAACCAGACGTACGACTTTCGTCGATAGGGAGGCTACTTTTAGAGATATCGAGAGGAACGATAACGCACAGAACACAGAAAAATTTCGATAAGATCCGCAACGTGTGTTCCTAGATGCATCGTAGCGGGGTCTCGTCGCGTAACGATGAGATAAAATGAGGGGAGAGTGGGAAGCTTTTTTCGCGAGTATCGAACATAACCTTTTCTCTTCTTCTTCTTCTTCTCGTTAAGATTCGATTCGCGATAAGCGTATTCCTTTTCGACGACGATCGTTCCTTCAACATTTCGAAGGGAATTTCGAGCGAGGATAAGCGGGAGATCAGGAGAGGCAGAAACAAGAGTAGGAAGTAGAAGCGTCGGTTGGAAATTAGTTTCGGGATTCGGCCAATCGAGAAACGAGAAATAGCATCGTGTAAATACAGCGTGTACACGAGGATGATCGCGGTGGGGGGAGTAATCGAGGCGTATTGGATGCGTTTGAAGGAGGGTTTTGGCGAACGAAAGCAGAAGCGAGGAGACAACGTGGGTGGCAACAATAGGTCTCCGGAGCGGGCAGATTCTGGTGGCACGACACGCATTGTACGAGCACGAGTTTGAAAGTGATTGATCACCGTCGGTGATCGCGCGTATATACGCGCGTATCGCGTTTCGACTCTTTCCTTTCTATCTTTAACAAGGGACCCGTACTCGTTTAACATGTCCGGTTGACAACCGACCGACCAACTGGTCGTCATCGTCGTCGTGGTTCGTGGTCGTCGTCACCAACCAGATCTGGATTTTCGATGGAAGCGAAACCACGGGGGGTAAGCATACCTCCTCGGTGGAGCCCGATGATCTCGATGGATCGAGAGGACGAACTCTAACGAGCGTTTCCTTTCCTTTCCTTTCCTTTCCTTCCATTCGCGTAATTATTCATATCTCGCGTTCTCTTTCTTTCGCGAGAAAAGAAAATACACGATTTCCACCGTACCGGTTCGCCTCATTTTAATACAAATCGTTCGGTACTCGTGTTCGAGTATATGTGTATGTACCGCGTGTCGCAAAGGGCAAAACCTTTGGCGTTCCCCCTGCGCCCTCGTTACCAGCCCCTCGTGGCCAGATCGGTAGCGTCATATGGCGGAACGCGGACCATACGTTTATAATATGAAACGTATAAGTAAGTTAAATAGCCCGTGCTGGTGGAAACGCGCGGTCCACGCGCGTAACCACTTTTTCCTCCCAAAGAGAGCGAAACGAAAGGATGCAGCTCGGCGTGCATAGACCATAGATGGTAATGATAAAAGTCTCTCCCTCGGTGGCGAGACACGGAGATTCGAAAAGAAGTGGAAAAGCACGAGAGAGAGAGAAAGCAAGTGGAAGGGAGACGGAGAAGGAGAAGAAGGAGAGGGAGAAGGAGGAGGAGGAGGGGTCGAAGGGAAAAGGTTGGCGAGTGGCTCATCAGGCTGATAACCCAAGCGAGGGGAGGGGAGGGGAGGGGAGGGGAAAGGGGGAGAGAAGCGCGCGTCGTCTACTCACGTTGATCGCTGCCACCAGGTTTGTTCCACGGCTCCTTCGCCAACCCCTCTCGCGTCACTCACCGCGGCGCTCGTCGGCATCCCCACCGCGCCAAGGAGAAAACTCGGCTCCCACCATCCAGGATCCGATCCATCCCCACCACTCTCCGTGCCTCCGTATCACCTTCTGCTTCTCCGCGGAGACCAGACCCGGATCGTCCACCCACACGCTCACCTTCCTCTCTCTCTGTCTCTCCCTCTCTCTCTCCACCGCCCCCTCCCCCCTTTTCACCCTTCGTTTCACCCTTCTGCTCGCCTTCACGCCCATACCTCTCTCCCGTCTTTGCCCCATTTCCCCAGTGTGGAGGAGGAGGGCAAGAGTGGAGGAGAAGTTAATATATCTCGACCAACAACGATCCGCGTCGACCGTCGCGAACGATCTCCGATTTCTTCGATTTTCTTCTCGAAAAAAAAGAAAGGGAAAAAAATAAAACTCGCGATCGATATATATATATATATATATATATTCGCGAGATTCGATAAATCGAATCTGATTAAAGAGAGAGAGAGAGAGAGAGAGGAGAGAGAGAGGATGAAAATCGAGAACGAGGAAGGGAGTCGAACGATCTCCGATTTCTTCGATTTTCTTCTCGAAAAAAAAGAAAGGGAAAAAAATAAAACTCGCGATCGATATATATATATATATATATATATATTCGCGAGATTCGATAAATCGAATCTGATTAAAGAGAGAGAGAGAGAGAGAGAGAGAGAGAGAGAGAGAGAGAGAGAGAGAGAGAGAGAGGATGAAAATCGAGAACGAGGAAGGGAGTCGAACGATCTCCGATTTCTTCGATTTTCTTCTCGAAAAAAAAGAAAGGGAAAAAAATAAAACTCGCGATCGATATATATATATATATATATATTCGCGAGATTCGATAAATCGAATCTGATTAAAGAGAGAGAGAGAGAGAGAGAGGAGAGAGAGAGGATGAAAATCGAGAACGAGGAAGGGAGTCGAACGATCTCCGATTTCTTCGATTTTCTTCTCGAAAAAAAAGAAAGGGAAAAAAATAAAACTCGCGATCGATATATATATATATATATATATATATTCGCGAGATTCGATAAATCGAATCTGATTAAAGAGAGAGAGAGAGAGAGAGAGAGAGAGAGAGAGAGAGGATGAAAATCGAGAACGAGGAAGGGAGTCGAACGATCTCCGATTTCTTCGATTTTCTTCTCGAAAAAAAAGAAAGGGAAAAAAATAAAACTCGCGATCGATATATATATATATATATATATATATATTCGCGAGATTCGATAAATCGAATCTGATTAAAGAGAGAGAGAGAGGAGAGAGAGAGAGAGAAAATCGAGAACGAGGAAGGGAGTCGAAACGCGATCCAATTTCTCAGGCCATTGAGTGCAGCGAGCGGCATCTGTCTAACGACCGGCCACCGCCGCTTTTTACAAGCGAACCGTGAAATGCGCGAACAGAAGGTCCGGGGAAAGAGAGAGCTCCTTTACATTTTAATCAAATCATTTCTCCGTTACCACGCGGATCGGTCTACTACCACCCACTACGTAGCGGTAGAGCGAAGTGGGAAACTAGCGTTCGGTTAATCGACAAGGGAGGACGGAGGGGGAGGTGGAGCGGGAAGGAGAAGGAGAGGTTTCCACGCTCGCGGATCGCGGATCGGGTGTTCGAAGCGGAACGAGGGAGGGAGGGAGGGGGAAGGGACGGGGTGGGGGAAGAGTCGACGAGAGGCGATCCGTAACGCGTCCATCTCCTCCAACCTCGGCGGGATTGATCAATTTAATTTTGTTACGAATAGCTGCTACAACCCTTTTGCTTGCTCGACCCGACTCCCGACTAGCGGGGCACGTACGCCTCCAATCGGTTAATGACCGTTTCGAGGATCGATCGTTCGCCGAGCGAAAGCCTCGAAATAATCATCGTGGTTTCACCGTAATTGCTCCGCGGGAAATGAGAAATAGCTTCGTGCGTGGCGGCAACGTGCAATTACGCAAAAATTGGTTAATTGTCGTGGCGAGGGACGGAGAGGAGGGGAGGGGGAGGGGCGCACCTCTCTGCACCGAGAGTCGAAAGTCTCTCGCGGTGTGCCACGGAGGTAATCGAGGTAACGCCGCGAGTAACGCCGATCCGATAACGATAACTATAAATTTCTACCCACGACGAATCGTTGGTTCCGCTAATTGCGGCCAACTCGTAAAAACTCGAACTTTCTTCTCGAGAGAGAGAAAGAGAGAGAGGCGAGGGAAGGAGCGCACCGTTTCCAACTGCGAAACCGCGAACAACCGATCCTTCGAAGCAACAACAGGGGGGGAGGGGAAGAGAAAATAGGAGAAAGAGTCGTAAAAACGCGGCTAGTGTATACATACATACATATACATATGTATATGTGTTAGATGTGCAAGTAATTCCTTCCCCTTTTCCTCCACGACCGTAACTTCTGACCGAATTCGGATTACTTTACCGTTTGTGCTGCCATCTGAAAGAGCAGTTCTTTTGTTTTTAAGAAGAGCCGTGACGAGCGCTCTAAGAGCTTCCAGTTCTATGCGATAATTTCAAGCGATGGCGTGCGAGAAGCGTTATTTTAACGTACCGTATACTTTTTGCAGATTTGGAAATCAATTATTGAAGCTATCGAAATGGTTTGTGCGCTGCATTGGACAAGAAGAACGTTATCTTACGGAACATGCAGAAAGTGGTATCAAAGATTTGAAGTCGGAAATTTTAATTTGGAAGACGACGATCGTTCAAGTGCACCGAGAAAGTTCGACGAGGTAAGTTAGAGCAATCGCTCAACGAAAATCCGCGAGAAGAATTGGCAGAAAGATCGAAAGTCATCGGACAAGTCGTGTCTATCCGATTGAAACAATTTGGATAATTTTGTATCTGATTTACGTAATAAAATCTTGAATTTGAAGAAAAGAACTTATTTGTCCACCTGATATGTATACTCTCTCTTCTCTTTCTCTTTTTTCCCGAACAATCTATCCATATTCGCGGATGTTCGTTTTCGTCTTTCGCCGCAAAGGGTTAAATAAAGCCTCTCCGATTCTTCTTCGACGGGACGGTGTGTTTCAATAATTTATCCAAGATATAGCCGTTTATTTCAGTAGTTGACGCGTACGCGGATAATCCACGATTGTTAATACATAATTTTAATAACTTCCTGCCGCTAATAGAATCCAACGTTCTTATCCACCTCTGATGATATTAATCAAGTCCCTTCCTCCCTCTTCCTTCCCCCGAAAAAAAGGAAAATTTTCCTTTCTCGCTCGGATACGATAAACGGACACCGATTTCTCCCCTTCCTTTTTCTCTCCTCCTCGCGATGATCGACGCCGTGATCGGTGTCGGCCGATGCCGATCGTCGGGAAATGAAGACGGATGGAGAAAAATCGAAGACGGATAGAAGAAAATGTTCGGGGGCGAGACGGTGTGAGAGAGAGAAAGGGAGAACAAGGGGTTGGATGTTGGGGGAAGGGAACGGGGTAGGCATAAGGGGGTCGATAAAGTAGCGATCGCGCACGGGACTCAATTACACGCTTCGCCGCGTGCTCTCTCCTCTCTCTCTCTCTCTCTCTCTCTCCCCCCCTTTTCCTCTCGCTTTTTCTCTCTCCACCCACACGCACACGCGCACCCTTCTCTTCCATTCTCTTCTCGCTCGACCGCCATCAGCGGCACACCCCTTCCACCGTTCGGTTCGGTTTTCCAGCCACCGTTCACAACCGGTTCGCAACCCCTAACCTCCCACTATCCCTTGGGAATCTCCGAAGGGACGATTCGAAGCAGGAAATCAGCCAGACAACTCGCCAGCCAACGCTGTTCCTGTCGCGAGTTTCTCGCCCCCCCCCCCCCCCCTCTCTCTCTCTCTCTCTCTCTCTCTCTCTCTCTCTCTCTCTCTCTCTCTCTCTCTCTCTCTCTCTCTCTCTCTCTCTCTCTCTCTTATATCTTCTCTCTCTCTCCTCTCTCTCTCATATCTTCTCTCTCTCTCTCATATCTTCTCTCTCTCTCTCTCTCTCTCTCTCTCTCTCTCTCTCTCTCTCTCTCTCTCTCTCTCTCTCTCCCTCTCTCTCTCTCCCTCTCCTCATCTCTCTCTCTCATATCTTCTCTCTCTCTCTCTCTCTCTCTCTCTCTCTCTCTCTCTCTCTCTCTCTCTCTCTCTCTCTCTCTCTCTCCCTCTCCTCATCTCTCTCTCTCATATCTTCTCTCTCTCTCTCTCTCTCATATCTTCTCTCTCTCTCTCTCTCTCTCTCTCTCTCTCTCTCTCTCTCTCTCTCTCTCTCTCTCTCTCTCTCTCTCTCTCTGTCCCCTCGAAGCGATTCGCGATCGATCTTTGGGAAATTTTGGGCGAAACCGCGACTGACTAGTCGGATACCGGAACCGATGTTTTATTAATCGTTGGCCCGGTCGATCGATCGACCGGCCGACGCGTATCTTCTTCTCGAACCAGCCAGTTCGTATTTTCTTCTCGATCGATAGGCTGGTGTATACACTCCTTGAAAGTAGCGAGTCTCGTGGTGGTGCGGTAGTCATTCCCGTGTCACCTTCCCTCCCCTCCTCCTCCTCCACCTTCTCCACCCCCCCCACCTCTGCCGCCGCGTATTTACGTTTATTCGAGGGGATAATTATCACGGTTCGTGAGCAAAAGTCGTTTTCCCGTTTCCCGTTGGAATCGTCTCCACGTGGGAATCGATCGTTTCAATTAGCGTAAATGCGCGAAAGGGAGCCTCCGTGACCGAGGATTATATCGTTTCGTTCCCAATTCCCCGGACGACGGTATCGGGATGGGAAACGATGACGGGGCACGATCGGAAAGCTCGCTTCGAAACCGATCAACCTCCTCCCGAGAGGAGGGTTGAAATTTTTTTTTCGATCGAGACGAAGAAACTAAGAGGAGGAGGAAGAGGAGAGAATGGAAAGAAAGAAAGAAAGGAAGGAAAAGGGTGGCTGGTAGGGTTAGTTGGACTCGATCGGTGAGAAGAGGGGGCAGGGGGGAATGATTCAGTAGTGAAATATGTCAGGAGGTCGGTGTGCAATGCCTTTCTTTCTCTCTCCTCTTTCAAAAGTCGAGCGTACGAAACGAGGCAGACAATAATATTTCACATGCCGCGAGGCTAATTGAATGCTACCATGGTAGTTTCTGGTCCTTAACAGGCCCTCGGGAGTTCTCGGCTCTCCCTCCTCCCCCCTTAACCCATTTCGCTCACTCCCCCCCTCCCCCTCCCCCACTTCCGTTTCGTCTCGTCCCGTCCCGTCCCGTCCCGTCCCGTCCCGTTTCGTTCCGTTCCGTTCCGTTCCGTTCCGTTCCATTCGTGGTGGTTGGCCGACACCTCGATTCTTGGTCGCCGCGTCTCCCCTCCTCCCCCTCTTCTCTTCGCCGGACCACCGATTCTGGGGCCCGCCGCGCCGTGCCAAACGACAATAATTAACCGCCGGTTAGTTTACGTCGCCCCCCCGTCGTTTCTGCCTTTCTATACGTGGTGTGTATATACCTCTCTACCTACCTACGCGAACGAGGGTTCCCAACTTCGACCCATCTCTTCTCACCTCTCTCTTTCTCTCTCTCTTCCTTAAACTCTTTCTTCTTCTTCTTCTCGAGGAGAAGAAAAAATCGCGGCGATATCCGCGGTCGTCGATCCTCCGCGAGCGATGCTTCTTTTTTAACCGAAGAAGCGGCTACCAGGTCGAGAGAGATTCGTGAATACGCACGAAACACGGTTGCTCTTTTGTGGTGTAAGTGTAAGTGGGGAGTCGCGTCTTCCTTACGATTATTAACGGGACAAATGAGGCAGCCCCCCTCCTCCCGAGAAATATGAAAGGAGGGAGGAAGGATCCTTTCGCCCCTCCTCCACCTCCTCCTCCTCCTCCTCATCCGAATCGTCTCGTCCGAATCGTATCGGGAGCAACGATTAGCGGCTCGAGTACGAGAGAGAGAGAGAGAGGCGAATCTCCGAGCGTGGAATCCGCGGGGGGTCACGGGACGAGCGAGCGTGGCTAATGCTCGGTAAGAATAACGCGGGAGGGCCCGAGGGCCCCAACTCGGTCATTAAGTTACTAACGGGCTGCGCCGTTAAATCATCCTTGCTGTCATCGTCCTCGTTATCTACCACCTCCGCCGATCCTGCCCACCCCTTTTTTTTTTTCTCCATCCATCCTCTATTTCGATATATAGGGGGAGGGGGAGGGGAGATTATCGAGGAGAAATAGCGAGATCGAGTGGAAGAGATCGTTGAGTAAAAGATTCGTGAGTATATATATATATGTATGTACGTGTGTGTTCGTGGTTGGCGCGTTTCTCCGCGGGGGGTACGCGAGTGTCTCTCCCCCCCTCCCTCGCCTCCGAATAACGCAAGGTTAGGCCATTCGTTCCGATCATTCTCTCTCCTCTCCTTGTCTCTCTCTCTCGAATCGAGCGTGGAAAAGGTTCTCCTCGCAGCCTGCCGGTCACCGCATTCCGATCTCTCTCTACCCATCATCCTCCCCCTTGTCCGAGTCACACACCACCACCCTTCCTCCTCCTCCTCCTCTTCTTCTTCTGTTCGCGTCCGTTCGAGCATCGCGTTCCAGGCTTCAACCGTTCTGACACTCTCTCCATCGGTGGTGGTGATGGTGATGGTGGTGGTGGTATCATCGTAGCGCTCGGCCGCTGCAGCCTTTAAGCTTTTATCCCTCTCCAGCGGCGAAGATAACATCGACTCGCGGTCCTCGAGCATTTGGAATAAGAGAGGAGGGAGGGAGAGAGAGAGAGAGAGAGAGACCCCACTGAGCGAAGCACCGCGGTGGGTATTCCGGGTACAACCTGCCACTCGTCAGCCCACCCTCCTTAACGCGCGAGAAGACCGCTCCCCCTCCCTCCTTCCTTCTCTTTCGCCCGAACCTTTTTTTCCTGCCTCGCTCTTTACCTGTCTTCCCTCCTCCCCTACTCCCCCCCGCTCTCCCTTCCTTTTCTCGCTTATCGCGCTTTACGCGCAACCATCATCCCTCCTCCTCTCCTCGAATCGACAGGTTCGTCGTCCCTTTCGCTACCGATCTCCCCTGTACGGACGATCCATCCGCTCGATAACGGGAGCGAGCATAACGCTGTCGATCGAGGAGAAAGGGAAGAGAGGAGAGAGAGAGAGAGAGACACGTTTTCGACGTATCTTCGTTCCCTTCCGAACGATAATCCGACGTACGAAGCTAGATCTCGATCGGATATATATATCTATATATATATATCTTTTTCTTTCTCTTTTATACGGAAGGAATCGTTTATCCCTTTAAACGGTTATCCTTTGTCCGTTCTTGGAACGAAACGTCGGGGATACGAAACTTTAGCCAAGTAGAATTCTTTCTTGGACGAGAAGAAATCGTCGCGTCATCGTTCGTTGTCGGCTCGTTCGTTCGAAAGACGAGCGATCTTCTCGAGTAACTTTAACTTTTGTTTTCGATGCTACCGCGTACGGCGTCTTCTTTTCTATATCGCTCTCTATATCGTCGTCGTCGTCTTCGTCGTGATATTTCCAAGAGGCCTCGAACGCGTCGAGTGGATACGAAGAAACACTTGCCGGGTGGCCGGGGAAAACACTCGACCACCTCGCGGCGAGCAACGAAAACACTAATTTCCCTCTCTCCGCATCGTCTCGCGATTGGATATTAGATCCTGCCTGCCTACTTCCACTCGCGTTCTTTCTTTTGTCCTGCCCGTCCATCGGTCGTGAGCAATCTCCGAAACAAAAGTTACGCGGCCAATAATTCCGATCTTATATCGACCTAAGTATTAGGCGGTGACCAATGTAATCGCGTATCTAACGGCGAAATGGGAGAGAGAGGTAACCCGCGTTATTACACGCTATCGAGGACTAATTTGAATCAATTTACTTTAGCTAACCTCTCTTCTTCGCGTCCCGTTCGCGAACGTGACGATGTCGCCGCCAATCGGTAATACAGATATCGAGAATCTAGCCGCGCGTCTACGATCGATTTAAGTGAGTGAAAGAAGAGAGAGAAAAAAAGGCGAAATAAAGGGAATTTTTCAACGCGATATTATCGCGTGATACGCGATAAAAGTGGAAAAGTTGGAAGGGGTCTCTCGATTTCGCACGGACGTCGGTCTCCACCGACGTCTCCGCGGTCCGTTAACTCCCGTACCGCTCTAATAGAGAAAGACGGACAGAGAGAGAGAGAAAGAGAAATCGCGAGAGCGATTTCGTTAAATCTTTCGCGCCTCCCTCCTCCCCGCCACCAATCGTAAATCGTAAATCTGTCTAATCGAACGATTTATCGGCATTATCGAATCGGCCTCTCTCGATTCGTCCAACCACTTATCGGTATCGCTCGCTCCCCCCTCCCCTCCTCCTACCTCTCTCTCCCTACGCTATTGTACGTACGTACGAGCGTAAAAATCGTACGAGTCGGGCGCGAGCTATTATATACGCATCGATGCCATCCCTCCGCCGTGCCCCCTCCCCCTTCCTTCTTTCGCGGTCGATAAATTTCGAAAAAGGCGACGCGAGGAATCGAGCAGAAGGATGAGGAGAAAGAAGAGGAGGAGGAAGAGGAGGAAGAGGAAGAAGGTGAAATTAATCGAAGAGAGTGAGAGTGAGAGAGAGAGAGAGATAAGAAACGAGGAGGGGGTTGCGTTCGATTCCGCGATTCTCCACGGGGATCGGGGAGGGAGGGGGGGACCAACTTGTCCCCCCTCTGCGTGGCTCGGTCCCTCCTCGTAAATCAAGGATTAAATCGGATGCGTGTAATTCGCAGCAGTTTTAACCGTAAACAGTTTAATCTCGGTCTCGAATCGAAATCGGTCACGTCAAAACAATGGATTCTTTACGGCGCGGCCCGGCGCACCGTACGCGCGTGGACCCCTCCCTTCCCCCTTCCTCGGCCAGAGGGAGGGAGCGAGAGAGCGACAGCGAGAAATGTAACGAGCGGAACCGTTTAACGCGCTCCCTCCCCGTATACACGCACCTCGGAACGAACCGATTCTCTTCTTTTCGTCGAAAACCTTCTCCTTCGTTTCGACGCCAGGATAAAAAGGTACAGTACATATTTATATATATATATATATTTATATATACGTCGTGTAGCGATATCGATTCACCTCGCTTCTTCCAACGGAAAGAAGAGGAGGAGGAGGAGGTGGATCTCGAATCTCGAGCGCATCTCGGTTTCCAAAGTTTATTCGGCTATATAAAGCACGTGACACGCGGCACAACTACGCGGGATGGAGGATATTCGGCGACATATGCGTACGTGCGCGAAAGCAATATCGTGTGTATATATATATATATATGTATATGTAGGAACAGAGGCTGGAAAAGGGAGGCGGAGGAGGGAGAGGAAGGTTGGAAACGGGATAGTCCGGCCACAGCTTGCGGGGATGCGAGCGCACCCCACGAATGTTAACGCGCCGCATTAACTCGGGGGTATCGGTGGTTAGAAACGCGAGCCCCGGCAATAATTCCGATAACACAGCATGTTGTCGCGTTTACCCGGCATACCGAAACTACTGGCTAGTCTTTCTATTCCTTCCTTCCTTCCTTTCTTCCTCGCAATCGAAACGGAACGGAAAACTTTTGCGCCCGAAGAATAGCAAAAAATCGTTACGGACGGACGGACGGACGCGTAGGTTGGCCGAGGAGCGCGTAGGAGGCGCGAAAATCGCGAGCGTGGGCGAGCCGTGCGGTGACGCCACGCATGGACGGTTTCGGGTGGGAGGAGGAGGGGGGAGAGAGTAGGTAGCCGCTCGTACGGAAATCTATCCCCGCGTCGGCTCCCTTCTTCCATACCCGGGACCTTTGCTCACCGCCCTGTAATCATCGCGAGCGTCAGTGGCGGCGGCCGCTAATTATGTTTCATAACGCTTCTTACCGCCCCACTCCTTCGCCCGCTCCCTCAGGGGCGGTCGCTCGTCATTTATTATTTACATCGTGCTCGTCCCGAGGGTATCCCTCTCGCTTCGTTCGCCGACTCTTCCTTATCGACGGCGATATTTTTCGAATCGACTTTTCGGGGGACGAGAGAGAGAGAGGATGACGAGAGAGGATTGTCAGATTTTTCTTCCGAGAGGGGGAGATCGGCATCGTCATCTTCTTCTTCTTCGAAGGAAGAGTTGGCGGAAAGGAATAAATGCCGCGTAACCGCGCGGCGATTCGTCAACGGATCAACGTCACGAGGCCGGTAAGCAGATTACGAGCCGCTCGAAGGAAAAAGGAACGACCGATCCGTCCGTCGAAAACAAATTCGAAACGGTTCTCCTATCTTCCAGACTGCGCTGCTGTTATTAGACCACGCTGCTACTAAATATATACATATATGCGTGTATCTGAGTTGGAATAAAACGAAACGGTCTTCTTCCGCGCTTTGACGCGGTTTCGAAATCCTTTGAAGCGGTTTCCCCTTTCCGGGTCGTGAACGCGTGGAAAAATTCGATCGCGAGAATTAAAGTTTGGATACGAGCGGAAGCCGTAACCACCGATCATCCGGCTTCTTCCATTCCTTTGATGCGGCGAAACGATCTCTCGAAACGGCGAGGAAAAGATAAGACGCGGGGATCGGAGAGCGAGAGAGAGAGAGAGAGAGAGGACGATTATATTTATCTTTCGCGGGATATAATAAAACGCGGGGGATATTGAATCGCGTGAAATTTCTAACTCGCGTAATCGGTATCGCGGCCCGTTTTTTCTACGCGTTAAACCGTGTAATTACAATAATCCGGCGATGAATATCGCGCGCGATACACGTATCGCTACCTACGTATTTAGCGAGCCGGCCAATTTCCTCCTTTATTATAATAATATCCGGACCGATCCTTCTCTCCGCCGCTTCTCTTCCTCTTTCCACGGAAGGTGTTCCCTCTTTCTCTCTCTCTCTCCTTTCGCCGGAGAAAACGCGAGGGGGAGTCGCGGCAATTTTCCAAGGATCGGAAAGGCCGTGGGGACGGCAATAAAACGATAAATCGCGCGCGCGCAACCTATGGGCGAGCTCGAGAGGGACTAGGAGAGGAAAACGGTGGTCCCTGTCAGCGATTGCCCCCTCTCGCGAGAAAAAATGGCAGCTGCCGCGGCTATAGATACAGAGGGCCACCTCTTCTCGCGCCACCCTTCTCGGAGGCGAGGGGAGAGAGAGAGAGGGCCGAGCGTGCCGAAACAGGGCAACTTCCGCGGCGGAGGCGAGAGGAGAGAGGCTCGAACGAACGAAACGACGGCTCGGCTGCTGGACGAACGGGAGAGGAAGGAAGAGAATCGCGAAAGGAGGAGGAGGTGGGGGCGTCGCGTAGCACGGACGACCATCTCTGTCGCTGTCGCCGCCGCCACCGCCACCGCCATCGTCGTGTATATACCTCCTACCACCGGCATCGAGAGACGATCGCGGTGGCAGTGATGCCGATTACCACCGCGATCGGTAACAACGTTTCAGCGGAAGGAGGAGAGGGAGAAGCGTGTATCGCAGGGGGTGAGAGAAAGAGAAGAGACGAGAAGGTGTACGCGCGCGTGGAAAGACAGCTGGGCTGCTGCTGGCTGCTGCTGCTGCTGCCGCTACTCGCAGCTACGACGGGGTGGAAGGACGGAAGCGGTAATAAGGTGGTCGTCGAGCTCTCGGTCAATTCCCGAGGAAGAGGGAGAGAGCGAAAAGGGGGACGAGGGAGAGGGAGAGAGAGAGAGAAGGGGCAGGGCCAAGCGGAGATCGTTCGGGCGGAGCTTGGCACGAAAGGTACCGCCTACCTCGCAGGAATCGCCTTTTCTCCCCGTTGGTTCAACGCCGGCCCCCCATCATCCTCCACCTCCTCTTCCTCCTCCTCCTCTTCCTTCTCGTCGTCGTTGTCGTCGTCGCGGTCGTGGTCGTCATCGTCGTCGCGGTCGTCCTCGTCGTCGTCGTGGTCGTCGTCGCGGTCATCCTCCTCGTCCTCGTCCTCGTCGTCCTCGTCGTGCAGATCGTCGTGTTCGTCGTCGTCGTCGACGTAGTAGTAGTAGTGATCGTCCTCGTCGTGATCGCCGTCGTCGTCGTCGTCGTCTCACCCCGAGAACGAGAGTCGAGCGGTGGCGCGCGTTCTCTCCTCTCTCTCTCCCGTTGCGTCGCGGACGATCGAGCTCCCGCGAAGCGGCGCGCCGGGGGTGGGGGCCGAAACGAGAAGCCGGCCGCCGGTGGCGCGGGTCAGTCTGTCGGGCAACCGGTCGGTCGGTCGCTCGCTCTCTCGTTTCTCGCTCTGTCCGCGCTCTCCGCTCGACTCGACTCCACCGCGTATCCGCACTACTCGCGCTTCGCGTCGCGCACGCATCGCAACCACGTTCCTTCGTTCCTTCGTTCATTTCGCGACGACGAGTGCGTGCAGATCGAAAGAGGAAGAGGGAGAGGGAGAGAGAGGGAGAGAGCGTCTCGGATCGGGTCCAATTTTCGCTCGCCTCCGCGCACATCCAGCTGGATATTCAGGGGGATGCGCGCGCCTAACCTTTAACCCCGGACGTGGACGGGCCGGACGTGGCAGGACGTGGCGCGCGGCGAGTCGGTGACCTTGGCTAGGAAAAGGGATAATGCGGAGAAAGGATCGCCGTTTACCTCTGCTCGGACGGATCGATCTCCTCCCGTTAGGACGTGTTCGTGTCACGGCGGAACAAGAGGTGTAACGGAGAAGACGGAGCGACGAGGAGGCGAGGGAGGAGGAGAGGAGGAGAGCAGGAGCGCGAGGTGATGTTGCTGGAGTCGCGAGGTGGTCTCGCCGGTAGGAAGAGAAACGGATTGACGGTGTCTTCGTTCGGTGGCGGAGGTGGCGGCGGTGGTGGCGGCGGCGGAGGCGGAGGCGGAGGTGCCGGCTGCGGCGGCAGCGAGGAGGACGACGAGGAATCTCGACATCTGTTTCTTGGAAGAAAAATGCAGACCGAGGGATCCGCCGCCTCCACCGCGGTCTCCACCGGTTTGTCACCGGGGTGTACGCGCGACGACGGCGACGATAGTTCCACCCCTTCGCCCAACGCCAGCCTTCTCAACAATCTGAACAACAATTGCAACTCGAATCGACAATGCGCCACCGACTTTAGCATCGCGGCCATCATGGCGCGCGACTCGAGGCAACAGCAACACCAACAACAGCCCCAACAACTCTCGCCCCATCACTCGCAAACCTCGCCGTCTCAGCAGCAGCAGCAGCAACAGCAGCAGCAACAACAGCAACAACAGCAACAGCAGCAGCAGCAACAACAATCTCATCATCATCGTCAGTTACAGCAACAGGCCGTCGGCGGTGGAAAATTGCATCAACACGGTGAGATCTTTCCTTCCATCCTCGTTTTTTTCTCTCTGTCTCTCTCTCTTTCTCTCTCTGTCTCTCTCGATGTCGCGGTCGACCGAACGTTATCGGTCGAAGGGGGAGGACGCGTAAAGAAAAAAAAAGAAAAAGTGAGAAAGGGGTGGAAAGATAAGAAAAAGAAAAAGGATCGATGGGTTGGCGCGGTTAATGAATTATTTAGCTGCGAACGAATGGGCGCGTAGGGGCGCGAGAAGAGATTGGTGACCAGGTGAGGTGTCTGATCGGAATTCTGGAAACGAGCGTGGCTGCTTTCCGAGCTCAGCCAGACGTCCGAACCGTACGCTGGACGGTGTTTGGTTTCATCATCGCGTATCTTGGACGCCCGCGGCGAATAATCGCCCACGAAGATTCTACACGGGCGAAATTTACGATTGGCCACGGTGCAATTCACCCACGGAAACGGACCATCGTTCCCAAATAAACTCGGGTAAACGGCTGCCGATGAATCGGCCAATCTCTCGTCTCTACGTGTGTACACGTGTGTTGGACACGCGCGACTTGCTCTCCTTCCACCTCCTCCTCCTCCTCCTCCTCCTCCTCTTTCTCCAGCCACCTAGTTTACCGCTTTGCCGGTAAACAAATCGTTCGATATAAATCCCGATCTCGTTAATCGGGGCGGATCTCCCTTACCGAGATCAAAGCTCGAGATTTAGAAGCGTCGACGTGGATATTTTCCTTTCCTTTCCTTTTTTTTTTTCTTTTCTTTTTTTTTTCTCTTTTCCCCCCTCGAATTCTTTCGCGAAAACGAACGAGATCTTTAGCCGAGATAAAAACGATAACGAATCACGATTTTCCACTCGGATCGGATCGTTGGATAACCGGATATCGAAGTTATTTTTCGCGTATAAATAAACGCGATAGCGAGCGGCGAGGGGTTTCGCGAACGTCGGCCGGCCATCGAAACGAAGAGACGACACGGTCGGTCGGTAACGGGGCGACACGGTTCGTTCAGCCGTGTAATATCACATCGCGCGTCGTTGCTCGAGTAAAACTTTTCGATCGTCGTTGCCGACAAATAACGATGTTTCGAGGGAAAAGCGGAATTGGCGAAGGAGATGCGAAAAAAGAAAGAAAAAGGAAAAGGTGAACGGCGATTTTCGTCCCCGGTCAACGACATCGCGTTGTGCTCGCGCGTCAACGACCACGCTCGAAATACCTGCCGCTCGAGAACACGCGAGAAGAAGAAGAAGAAGAGGAAGAAATCCGGTCGATCGGTATAAATTTTCGTCTCTCTTCGAAACGGAATGGAAAACGATCTCTTTTCTTCCTCGCTCCTCGATTATCCGTCGGATCGCGTATATCTGATCGATTTATGTTTCGCCAATCGACGAAATAACCTTTTAATTGTCTCTCGACGGATCGACCGATTGGACAGGTAAATATGTCCAAGATATACCGATTTTTCTATATCGAACTAGATTCTATCTTATCGACCGGTAAAAATACGAATACGATACGATACGAGAGGGAAAGACGGTATTCAAAGGGGAAAGATTAAGTAGAATCTTGCGTTTCTCCGCGATCCGTCCTCTTTGATCCGCGCACGGAATCGTAACTCGTTTGACGAGGCCGCTCGTAAACGTCCGCGTACACAGAGGCAACGAATCGTTTCCACGCCGCGACTCGTCATCCGTTTCGTCGCTCGTTTAACACCGCCGTTCGCCGTGTCGAATAAAAATAAGCGGATGACGGATCGCGACCATCCCTCCAACCTTCCCTCAAACCACGGCCAATTAGCCGCGCCGCGAAAATTAACCTCCCTCCTTTAAACGGTATAACCGAACGGTTGCCACCTTTTCGTAGGATCCGTCGGGAAACGAACGTTGTCGGTCGGCCGAATTAATCGATGGTCGGGGAAAGCGAAAAAGAGATCGAGAAGAATCGAACAGAGACAGACGGAGAGAGAGAGAGAGAGAGATAGAGGAGGAAAGGAATGGAAAATCGATGCGAGGCCGAACGAGAATATTCCGCCGTTTTACCTTGGCCGGGAAGATTGTAATTTCACGAACCGCTGCCGCCACTTCGCTCGGCATCGGGATCGGTGGATAATAACGTTAAACTAAAGCAACCTCCGTCGTAAGTGGATAATTATCCTTTAGCACCAGCTACCTACTACGGCGTCGTTATTATCTCGGCCGTAGGAAGACGCGGCCGGCTTTAACGAATAACACCGCGAGAGGAGAGGAGAGGAGAGGAAGAAAGAAAGAAAGAAAGAAAAAGAGAGAGAATTAGCGTCGCGCGCGCGACATCGGTCAAATATTATCGTCGATTTCGTTTTCCTTCGAGGAAAATGATGATTTCTTTTTCCTTTTTTTTTCCTTTTTAAAAGCATCGCGCCTGTTTCAGAGAGGGAACCGAGCGTTTCTGGCGTGGTCCGGGGTAATAGTGGTGGTGGCAGTGCAGCTCCTCCCGCGCCGATCCAGGAGGCGATCCTGGCGGAAGACGATCCGGAGACGGACGACGCCGGAAGTAGCAGCGGCAAAGTAGCTTCCCCCGTCAATCCCCTCCTCCAAGAAAGGTCCAACTGCGAAGAGCTCAGACACGTGGCGTGTCATCTCGAGACGAAAGACTTGTGGGACAAATTCAACGAGTTGGGCACCGAGATGATCATCACGAAAACTGGCAGGTAAGAGTGGATTTTATCTTAATCGAATTCCCTTTTTTTTTTTTCTACATAATTTTTCTCCTCCATACGTTATTCGGAAAAACTAGAACGGGCGAGAGAGGGGAGAAAGGAAGGAAGGAAGGAATCCGAGTTTTCTAGCTTCTCTCGTCCGCGAGGCGAGTTCGATTCATTAACAAAGGACGGGTTGATAAATAAAAGCATTACTCACGCTCGTGGCGCTGGCCGGGATGAATGCATACCGGAGTCGACAAGGACTCCGTAGGAGAAGACCGTAGATAAGATCGGCGGGTGTCCCCGCGTTTTAGTGGTCGAGCAGCGGGGGGCCCGACACGGTATTAATGTTTGGCCTCCGAGGCAAAACATTCACGCCAGCCTTCGTCCTCTCTCTCTCTCTCTCTCGCTCTCGCCTCGGTGTCACGACACCATCGCGGTTATACTTTTATATATATATATCTATCTACATATACGTATATATATATATATATATATATATATATATATATATATCTATATCTACATATACATATACATATATATATATATATATATATATCTATATCTATATGTATACATCTTCTCTCTCTCTCTCTCTCTCTCTCTCTCTCTCTCTCTCTCTCTCTCTCTCTCTCTCTCTCTCTCTCTCTCTCTCTCTCTCTCTGCTCGGCAGAAGGATGTTCCCGACCTGCAGAGTGTCGTTCAACGGATTGAAGCCGGACAGTCGATATGCGGTGTTGATGGACATCGTCCCCGTGGATAACAAGAGGTATCGATACGCGTATCACCGTAGCTCCTGGCTGGTGGCGGGTAAGGCCGATCCACCGGCACCGGCCCGCCTCTACGTTCATCCCGATTCCCCGTTCACGGGGGAACAGCTTCGAAAACAGGTGGTCTCGTTCGAGAAGGTCAAGTTGACCAACAACGACATGGACAGGCACGGACACGTGAGTATCCGAGTAGTGGTGTTGGTGGTAATAGTAGTAGTAGTAGTTGGGCCGATAACGTTAATCCGCGCGTCGAGCGCGATCACGCGTATGCGTGCGTGCGTGCGTGTGTGTCAAATGATCCGTTCGCAGTTGGTGTTGAACTCGATGCACAAGTATCAGCCGAGGATCCACCTGGTGAAACGACCGGACTCGGGCACGGCCAAACCTATAACGGATCTCGAGAAGGAACCTCACAAGACCTTCATATTCCCAGAGGCGATATTCACCGCTGTCACCGCCTATCAGAATCAACTCGTAAGCGTCTCTTCTTTTTTTTTCTTTCGTTATTCCCCCGATAATTTCCGAGGCGCAACGTTTCCTCCGACTTTGGATTCCTCCTTCTCCTCCTTCTCCTCCTCCTCGTTCTCGGTGGAGGAGCGCACGCGCGCGCAATCGTATTTTACGATAGTCGTTTAGCAGCGACCGCCCGGTGTGTGGTCTCGGTACTCGCGCGGTCGTTCGCATTCCACGGGCGTCGCGATGCCCCGACATTTTCCACTTTGGTGTCTCGAAAAAGGGTAAAAAGAGAGGGTACGAGAGAGAGAGATAGAGAGTGAGAAGCGTTTCGACGATGATGAGGTGCGAAGAGACGGTCCGTGGCAATTATCTCTTTGTCCTCTCGTCGCGATAGAAAATAATAAGAATACGAAGCGACGACGACGATGGTGGTGGTGATGGTGGTGTGGTGGTCGATCGAGAGGTGAAATTCATTCGTCCCGGTTGGCGATCGGTCGGTAGCGGTTCGTCGTTGTCCTCTCTTTCTCTCACTCTGTTCCTTTCTCTCTCTCTGTCTTATTCCTCGCTTGCGTCTCTCAGCGGTGGGGTAAGCAGCAGGCTCGTTTAGCAGGGACCAAAGTTTTTTTCCCCCTACCAAGCCACTTCCCGTGTACGGAACGGGACGAAGACGACGACGACGACGACGTATCATCGTTGCGGACGGTTTTTGTCCTCTCGCCGGCTCCCCCTCCTCCCTCCGCCTCGTACCATCGTAACGACCTCCTAACACCGTCTCGATTCCTCTTTCTCGCTCGCACGCGTCATAATTCATAACCTAACTGCCGTTCTTCTTCTCTCTGGCCACTCTCTGCCCCTTCTCTCTCTCTCTCTCTCTCTTTCGTGTATGTATATATATTTGTGTCTTTCGAGCCTTTCCCCGATTTTACGGCCAATAGAATTATCGACCGTGCGAGATAACGATCTGACGCGAGAAAGAGAGCGACTAATTTCGATCTCGCGACATCTCGCTCGAGAACGAAACGAAACGAAAGAAAGAGAGAGAGAGAGACTGGATTGGAAGTGTGCCAAGAGGCGCGCGATTTTCGGGACGGATGATCGAAAACTTTGACGACGTGTCTCTCTCGAACAATCCCCCGTCTTTGCGCTTCCCGCTAATTATTCGATCCTCGTGGACATCCGCGCGGAGGAAAAAAGGAAAGCGAAGCGGGTGCAAAAGCAGAAGCGCGTGGAAGCAGAGAAGGAGGAGGAGAAAGAAGAAGAAGAAGAAGAAGCAGTGGATGGTTTTAGTGGCTGCAGGCGTCGGCGTCGGCATGCACGAACGAAAGAAAACATAAATAATCGCGTTCGAATGAGACGAGAGGAGGCGAGACAGAGAGCGAAGAAGGAGGAGGGACGAGCTCTCTCTCTCTCTCTGGAAACCACACACGGCGGCCGTACCGCGTTGGCGGCTGGTCGCCAGGCATAATAACGCACTCGCGCCCGATGCTCCTCGAACGGGCGACGTTTCGTTTCGTTTCGTTTCGTTCCGTTTCGCGACCACGGCCGCGCAAAGGGGGCTCGCTCGTCCCGTGACAGCTTGGAACCGAGGCCTAAATAGTGAGAGAGAGAGAGAGAGAGGGAGAGCCACCCCTTCTTCGATGAGCGCGCTACCGTCTCTATTAAATCTATTATTAGTAAGAGCGGGGCCGGGTATATATCCCTCTTTCGATTACCTTACGGCTTCATTTTCATTTCGGAAGGGCACCGCGGAGCGACGGGGAGGGGAGAGGACGATAATCGCGAATTCTCTCGAGATCTCGCCTCGCAATTTTCATCGCCGCTCTACAGCTGGACGTAATTGGCTCCTCGAAACGTCGCGGATACGCGTCGACGACGCGACTTCGTATCGACGCGTATCCGATTCGATCCAAGGCCGACGACCTTGCCCCGTTGAAAAGATCCTCGCCATTTTTTCCTCGATTTTTTTATCCATCGTGGAAAATGGTCTCCAATTCGATTCCTTCCCGCGTAAAGGAGAGGATAGGGAAATCGAAGCGGGATAAGTTTAGCCGTCGGCGACTCGCGAATTAATGAATCGGGGCGACGTGGGACGCGTGGCGAGAAGCGTCAAAGAGGAAAAGTCTTGGGGAGGGGAGGGGTCGATTTCAAAGGAGAGAGAGACGGAGGAGTCGCGATCGTAAAACGAATAGGGCCGGCGAGGGAAGCGGAACGAGCGAACGAGCGAGCGAGCGAGCAGCTAGACGACGAGAAGGACGACGGTGACGGCGGCGGAGGTGGGCCAGATGTTTGGCTAATGATGTCAGCGGAATCGTAACTAAAACCGAGCCAGCTCCGGGCTTAGCGCGGCTTAGCCTCGGCTTTGAACGAAAGAGTCTTATTACCAGGCTGCACGTGCTGCTCCTGAGCGCGAAACCGTAGGGTAATTGGACCACCCACTCGACATCCACTCTCTCTCTCTCTCTCTTCTCCCTTCTTCCATCCGGCGCTGTTTTTCCCGCGTTCTTCCGTTTACTTCCCCAAAAGGGAAGGATCTCGTCGTCGTCGTCGTCGAGTTTGACCGAAGCCACCTGTGCTTCGCCGCGTTTTTCCAATCTTCTTCCCTAATTTTACGAGCCGTTGACTCGATCGATCGATGGAACGAGCCGAGCCGAGCCGAGCCGAGCCGCGTTTCCCGATACGCGTCGTTGCCCCTCGGTGACGTAACCCCCCTCCCTTCCGCCTCCCGCCTCGAACCGTCCACCTCTTTCTATCTATCTATCTATCTCTCTCTCTCTCTCTGCTTCCGCCGTTTCAGATCACCAAGCTGAAGATCGACAGCAACCCGTTCGCCAAAGGGTTCCGTGACTCGTCCCGGCTCACCGATTTCGAAAGGTAAATTAAAAGGGGGAAAAAAGGGGAAGGGACGATAAACACGCGCGCGCGCGCGTAATCGAGCAGCTTCCCTTTCAGGGAGACGATGGAGTCGATGCTCGCGGAGCAGCAATCGCTCAGGTTCCCCCATCGGCTCCCGTTCGAGATGGATCAACTACAGGCGACGGCGGTGAGCAATCTGAGCCTCGAGGAGAAGGCGCTCTGGGCGGCGCGCTCCCAGATGCTGTTGCGGGCCGCTGCCGCGGTCGCTGTCAGCCCTTACGCCCAACTGGTCGGGCCCGCGGCCCTCGTCTATCCCGGCGCCTCTTCGGCCGGGACCAGCCACCAGCAACACCAGCAACAACACCAGCAACACCAGCAGCAACACCAGCAACAGCAGCAACAACAGCAGCAACTCGGCCACTTGTGGTGGGCCTCGTCGATCGGGCCCACTCTCTTCGCGGCGGCGCATCATCACCACCAGCAGCAACAGCAACAGCAGCAACAGCAACAGCAGCAGCAACAATTGGCCGCGGGGTCGAGCACGGGGCCAGCCGCACCCCGACCGCTCTACCCCTCCGCCTTGGCCCTGGCCCATCACCGGTTCTCCCCGTACCACGCGGCCAAGTCGGCCGCCGCCTCGTTGGGACCCTCGCTGTCCCCCTCGCCCTCCTCGCGGAGGGCCACCCCCTCGCCGACCGACAGCCTCGGAAGAGACGTTCGAGATCTGTCGCCCTCGTAGTGCCCGTCCGTCGCTCTCGTTTCCTTCTCCTTCTCTCGAGGAAGGGGGGAGGTGGAGGAGCGTCGCGTACACGGTGCACGGTCGGTGTTGAATCAGAAGAGAGGAGGTACATACGACGCGACTACGTGCGTTTTTCGCGTCACGATCGATCGTGTGACGACCTTTGCTGTATATAACTATACGTATATACATGTATATACATATGTATATATGTATATATGTGTATGTATATACATATGCATATACGTATATACATCACGCGCGTTATACACCTACGAAATCGACGAGATCTTATAGGTATATAACTAATCGACTTTGTTCCGTTTGTGTAACATAAGTTGTATATTTCGTATCACGACTTATCGTTATCGTTATCGTTATTTATGTTTCCAACTCCGTACTCCTTCCCCCCCTCTTGTGGCCACTCTCGCGGCGGAGAGGAAACGCGCGTTCGAAAAGAAAAGCAAAAAAAAAAAAAAGGAAAAAAAAGAAGAAAAGGCGTCTCTTCTCTCTCCGCCCGAGGCCGCCCCCCCGTTCGCGAATAGCTCGATCGCGACCACGATTTCTCGAAATCGTCGGCGATTAGCGTTTAGCGTTTAGATATCGTCGATATCGTTTGATGCTTGTGTTGCGAAGACGCATAAAAAAAAATATCTGTGCCGTGCAAGCTCTGCTCCCTTGTAAATAAACCCTGAATAAAAAAACTCTTGTACCGAGGCTTCTGCGGATATTTATCTCCTTTCCTTGCCCCACTCCGCCGACTTTGCTCGAGCAACTTTGTCCCGTACGAGTGTGTATATACGTGTATATATTTATATAGATACGCGTAGGACAACTGTGTATAGGACAATTGTGTACGGGACAACTGAAGGGCATGTTTACTCGATACGCGAAACGTTGACACGAAGGAGATCTTTCCAGAACAGAGTCTCCTTCTCTTTCTCTTTATTTTTCTTCTTTTTCTCGCCGGAACGCCCATTTCTTGGCCTGTTTCCGAAACGCTCACGCTTCTCGGATAAAGAGAGAGAGAGATGGATAGAGAAAGAGAGTATAGGACAATTGTGTACAGGACAACTGAAGGGCATATTTACTCGATACGCGAAATGTTGACACGAAGGAGATCTTTCCAGAACAGAGTCTCCTTCTCTTTCTCTTTATCTTTCTTCTTTTTCTCGGTGGAACGCCCATTTCTTGGCCTGTTTCGGAAACGCTCGCGCTTCTCGGATAGAGAGGGAGAAAGACAGAGAGATGGTGAGAGAAAGAGAGTAATAGGACAATTGTGTACGGGACAACTGAAGGGCATATTTACTCGATACGCGAAATGTTGACACGAAGGAGATCTTTCGAGAATAGAGTTCTCCTTCTCTTTCTCTTTCTCTTTCTTTTTCTTCTTCTCGGTGGAACGCCCATTTCCTGGCCTGTTTCGGAAACGCTCACGCTTCTCGGATAGAGAGGGAGAGAGAGAGATGGAGAGAGAAAGAGAGAAGGAAAGCCGGCCTCGCCTAATTTGCTCGGTAATGTCCCGCCGGGAATTAACGAGCAGGGCTAGAAGAGGAGAGGGGAGAGCCGGTAGCACCCAGTCGACATTAATTATGCCCGCTGCCACAGGTGCCAACAACTCGATTATCAGATCTCGATCGGATCCCGATCGCTCGTTTAGATTACGCCCGCTCGCCCGCGCGCCCTCCCTCCTCCTCCTCTGCGTCTTTTCTACGCCTTCCCCCTCTCCCTCCCCCCGAGCCCAGCTTCGGACCGCTTCGCAGGAAAACAGCGAAGCGGACGACGACTAAACCGCGACGGCGATCGTTAGATTCGGTTTCCCGCGGTAAAAATTGGCGGCTCGGGTGGTGGTGGCGGTGGTGGTGGGGGTGAAAAAAGGGCTTGCCGCGAAATAAAATGGCGGTGGCGAGGATGGCACCGGTATCGATTGGACGTGGAAACCACGGTAGGTGCGAACCACGGGGCATCGTTTCGCGTGGGTGGCTCCACCGACGCCGCCGCAGCCACGCTCACCCCTTCGCGCCTCCGCTCGCCCGACCGCCCATTAATTGATTCGATTAATTCGCCGATGCGATTTGCCAACGACCGTGCCGGGCCTCGTTCCCCCTCCCTCCCTCCCTCCCTGATCCCGAACCCGATCTCCTCTTTTCCGACCCGATTTTTCCTTTCGCCTCGCCTCGCCTCGCCTCGCCTCTCTCCAAGATTAGCGGCCGAGAGCAGTCGCGCGGTAGGTCGCCGCGCGAGCAGCGAGAATAGAGCCGCCTCTGTCCGAGACCTCGCGAAGGGGAGAGAGAAAGAGAGATCGAGGGAGAGAGGGGAGAGGGATCAGCGCCGGCTCGGATTTCGCCCTTCGAGGACTCGGTTTTCTTTTGTCCCGTGTCTCTCTCTCTCTCTTTCTAGGTCGGGTGGCACGCCGCTCTGCGACTTCTCTCTCTCTCTCTCTCTCTCGACTCCAGAGAGAGAGAGAAAGAGGTTAAGAGCTCGAATGTCGCTTAAGTCCGATCTAACGAGAGGAGAGAGAGAGAGACTTCTTCTCTTCCTTTTTTTTTTGCTCTTCTTTTTCGAGAAAAGAGGAAGATGATTCCGATATTCCCGCGATGATGGATCGATGGATGGACGGATCGATCGATCGATCGATATAATAGCGGCCGGTGGCCGAGGTTGTCCAAATATTTGGAATCGGAACGGGACGCGGCGACACGTAAGCGAGGAAAATGGACGGGACGAGGCCGTGACGAAACGCTCGACTGCAGGTGGCCTACAGATGCCAGGGGATTATGGGGTTTATCCCCCAGCGGGATATCGATCCCATTGTAGCCTGGGAGTCGGGAAGCGAGGAAGCGGTACGTAGGAAAGTCGACCGATCTCGAACCGACTCTACTCTCTCCTCCGACTTTTTCCACGACAGATAAGTCGCGGAGTGGGTGGGGCGTAAAAATAAAAATCCCCTCCCCGTTCTAATTCGCCGCCGGCGAAGACACCCGGTTGGCAAATGAACTCGAACGTAACTTTATTAGCGGTTCGGCGGGAGGAGGGGTGGGGAGGGGAGCGCGTAAGCGACGTTTCTTTTGGGAAATAAGCTGTCACGTATCGTTGGGTAAACGCGACGAGGGGGAATAACCGCGTCACGGCTCGCGAGGGGGAATAACGGATCAGACCTTCGGTTTATTCCCTCTCGAATCTCTCTCCCTCGTTCGATCGTTCCGACGGATCCCCCCTCTTTCTCTCCGCGCGATGTCGCGGAAAGAGCAACACAGAGAGAGAATTGGAGAATTTCCGCCGGTCACGGTCGGGGAGGCGCAACGAGCCGTACGAGGAAGCTCTCGGGCAATTGTCTTGTCGCGAGGAGGGACGAGCGCCTCGAGGTGTTCGAGGAGCCGGCTCGGCACGCAACTAACAGGAACCCGATAATTCACGGGCCCGCGCGACGCCCCGGCGGAGGAGCGGCCCGCGCTCGGCCCGGGAAGCGAAACGTCAACGTTTTCCTCTCCTCTGTGTGAATTTTCACTCTACCCTGCGTTTACCTTCGATCCTCCACGAGCTTCGATCCGACACGTCCGCTCGATCCTCTCTCTCTCTCTCTCTCTGGCCGGCGAGAGTGGAAGTAAATTGGCGCGATCGACGCGCCGCTTTCGTGCGTCTCTTTCCACGTCCATCCGATGTAAATAGCGAGCGAGGCCCTTTGTCTCGAGCATCACGCGATCGCCGAGTCGAGCCGATTTCGATCCCGTTCCCGATCGCGTGGGAGAGATTTCTCTTTCTCTCTCTCTCTCTCTCTCGAGAGGAGAATTAAAGAGAGAAACCTTTCGCCGTCCCGATTTCCCGAATTTCGCGTGGAAAAGGAGAGAGAGAGAGAGAAGGTGGAGAGTATCGGAGGTCGAGATCGCAGAGGGCAACCTTCCCACCACTACCAACTCCTCCTTACGTCGTCGTCGTAAATAACGTTCGTTTCGATGTTAATCTCCCGGTCTCGATCGAATCTAACGAGCGAGTAGAGGAGGAGGAGGAGGAGAGCGAGAGCAGCGATGAGAAAACTCGAATCGACGTGACGAACGCGAGTGGAGGAAGGAAGAAAGGAAGGAAGGAAGGAGAGAGAGAGAGAGAGAAGGGAATATAACGCTCTCTCGGCATTGTTCGCGGCCGCTCGCTCGTGACTCGTGACTCTCGCGACCCGGATGACCCCTAGCCTCGATTACCTCGGACATATCCGCCCGCCTACCTCTCTCTCTTCCTTCTTGGTTCTCCTTGGTTCGTTCGTTCGCGACATCGTCCACTATCCACGAGGAGAGGAGATGCGAGCAAAGCTAGGAGAAAGAGGAAAATTGGAACGAGGAGTACACGAGCTCACGAATCCCCGCGATCGAATCACGGCAGCTGGGTAAAACGTTGGCCAAAAGGTGCCGCGGGCAATTTAAAAGCCGCGCGAATTACAGGGTCCGGCGCGGGGCTTTATTATATTCGCAAAAGAGAAAAAAAGGAGAGAAAGAAACGAAGGAGAGAGAGAGAGATCGGTCGTATCGGTAATTGCGGATTTTGATCGCGCGCGACATTCAGCCGGGAACGGCGGAGAAACGAAGAAGGAGGTAGGTAAAGGAAGGTGGGAGGGGAGAGAAGAAGAAATTTCGGCGTCGCGTGGCGCGGGACGCGGTGTTTCCATAGCGACGGAGCGACAGAGACGGAGATAGAGATAAAGAGAAAGAGAGCGCTGCCCGCGCGGTGAGAAGGAGATAGGCGAAGGCGAGGGGTGGCCGAGGGATAAAAGCGGGCGCGCGAGAGATAAATGTAACGTAACAGTAATTCGATGTAACGAGGGAGGAGGATCTCTCGGCAAGTGGCGTTCCATTGTTGGCGTCCCGTCCAACAATTTGTCGCCGCCGCGTGCCCTTTTACGCGCGCGTTGTTTGCGCGGACCCTGTGGGCGTGTACGTGTCATCGGAAAGGGAGCTCTCCACTTTCTTCCCACCCCTCCTTTCCCCCCTTCTTGCCTTTTTTCCCTCGCGCCTATTCGATCTACCTCCTCCTCCTTCCGTCCGTCCGTCCGTCGAAACGGGAGCGTGGACAGTTTACGCGGAGTGGTGGGGGAAGACGCGGCTCAGTCGATGTTTAACGCGAGCAATGTTTACCCGCGGTGAACGATTCCAGGCGAGACTCACCCAAGAAAGAGAGAGAGAGAGAGAAATGTATATACGCTTGGATTAGAGAATCGGGACGCGAAAAGCCGGCGCGCTGTGGTAGAGGTTAATTAAATACGAGTTGTTGTATATAAGAAAGAGAGAGAGGGAAAAAACGTTAGGCGGTATTCGGGTGCTAGTGGTAGTAGGTAGGCGGATACGGGAGAGGCGACGATGAACCGACAGATGGCTCCCACGCCGAACGAACGAACGAACGAACGAACGGGCACCTTGATTTGTGGTCGAGCATTTTTCAAGCCATTTGGCTCGGCCGCCTATAATTTCCGTCGGTGGCTACGCGCCCGGCCCTCGCGTGTTTTCCTGCCTTCTGTTTATTTTCTTAACGGCCGAAATAATAAGCCCGGCCGAGTAACGACCTCCCTCTTTGCGTATTACGCGCCCACGTTTTCTCGCGCCAGGAGAAAAGAACCGTTCCGAGAGAGTTCACGTTGCCCGTGAAAATCGGGATCCTTAAAAATCCCCCTTCCCCTCCCGCTTTCTCCTTCCTCGTCCACTCTGCGAAATTGCTCGAAACGACACCCGCCGCGTGTCGCCGAAACGGGAGGAGGGGAAGGGGGGGGGGGACGGCTCTCCCGTTTCGGACGAGGAGTCAAGTGTCGGGTCGGGTCCCCGACACGTGTCCCCCTCCCCCTCTCGATCGACGGAAAAAAGAAAAATCGGCGGTGGGTTCGATCTTCTCCCCTCCCCTCTCCGTTTCGATACCGATTTTCGAGATTCGAAGTGACGTTCGAAACCGACCGCGATTCGCCTCGGCGTCACCTTTGCCGGGTTTCACCCGGATTGCTTTAAATAATGCATGGAACGCGCGAAGGAGGAGGGGGGAGAGGGAGAGGGAGATGTCGGTCTCCGGATCGTAAACATCGATAGAGAGCGAGAGCGAGAGAGAGAGAGAAAGGGTATGGGGCCGGTGATTCAATTTGCGGAAGGGACGCGAAACCGCAGAGTCACGTACTCGGTATCGGATTAAGGTCCGACGTCGTTCGGCTACCGCGAGCACGAGTTCTCTCTTTCTCCCTCCTTCCGTCTCTCCTCCCATCTCCGTACCTTTCGAATTTAACCAAATCACGGAGAACGTCTCTATTCGTGGAGATATTGGATGGCAGGAGTAGTGGAGAGGGGGGGTCGCACGATTGACCCTAAGCGGCCGGCCGGCCGGCCGGTCTTCGTTGCCAATAAAAACGGTGTCATCTGGGCCGCGAGACCGTTGGGACGAGACGCACGTGCCGGTCGCCGCGCAGCCTGCGCGCACCCACCAGAATCCGGCCGAAAGTACCCGCCGATATTTATTAGCCTCGCGCCGTGACGCGTCCTCTGTCCGTCTCTCTCTCTCGATATATCTTGATTCCACGACCCTTGGCACCCTATCTGGGGGGGAGAGGGCACGAAAATCGGGGAAACTAATCGAAAACGAATCCGCGGCCAAGCACCCCTAATTCATTCCAAATTAACCTCGCATCTGTAACGCATCGCTTTGCTCGTTAACGCGATACCCACCGGATCGGAAAATCCGTTTCTCGTGGGAACGACGTAAGACGAGCCGTCGGCCCCGTCTGTCGCGATTCCCGCTTCCCTCCCCGGCTTTTTTCACGGTTCGAGCAGGAAACGCGGGACCGGAGTTTCGAAATCGTGGAAAAAGGCGAAAAATGGGCCACACGCGTCGTGCCGTTTGACCGTCGAGATCCTCGAAAAGAGATCGATCGACTGTCTCTCTCGCCGACAAAGCCCAAGATTTCCCGGCTAATTACTAGGAGGCTAATTGAATGCCGTTCCTCGGGCCTCGCCCCTTTCCATCTCGAGGAGAGAGAGAGAGAGAGAGAGAGAGAGCGGTTTCTCTGTTCGCATCTTCCGCTCTCATTCATATTCATGCGTCGGTAATAGTCTGCCGGTCGGGACAGCCGCTGGCGGACGCGCTTCTCCTTCCTCCCGCACGGGTTTTTCGCTCGGCTATTCCGTGTACACGCGAGGCCCCCTGGCTTCGAATTTTCGTCAAAGGTTGTTTGTTGTGCGGCAAAGGGAAGGGGGGCGACGCGTGTCGCGTACGGATCCAGCTTTCGAGTCAAGGTTTCTCTCCAAACGTCGTGGAAATACATTGTCGAACGGTTGGATAGGTAGGTAGGTAAGGTAGGTAGGTAAGGTAGGTAGGGAGGAGTGACGGCGTAACGCGGCGTGAAGTTATCCGTGAAAAGAGCATTTTCGAGATGTAAACTCTCGAATAGAGATCCTGGTCGCCGTGCGACAACAACGAGACGCGCCCCATGACAGGGTTGTCTCGGGGCCATTTACGTCGAGTTAACGGTTCGTTACTGAATAGAGGAAGAATCTACGCTTTATCCCTACGGGTGAAAAGACGCGTTTGGCCTCGGCCCCCGGTGAAATCGTCCAAACTATCCCGCGGAGAAGATAGGTGTCCTCCCCCCTCTCCCTTCGAAATTTAGGCATCGTCACGTTTTCCGTCTATCTCTCTCTCTTTCTTTCTCCGCCAAACGCGCGACCTCTTCTCTTCTCGACGAATCCGATCCGAGAAGGAAGGAATCGAATTATCGAGGTTACCGATCGAGCGGTGGAGGAATCGGGTGGAGAGAAGGCTCAGAGGGGGGTCCGTCCAGGGGTGCGTGTCGAATCGAGGGGTGGTTTTTGTCGCGTTGACCGCAGCCAAGAGTCGGAGACGTTTCGGGCACAGCGGGCCATCCGTCCCAAAGAAACGCAACGATCCGCCTTCTTTCCCAACTTGATCGTTCGCTCGCTCGCCAAGTTACGTCGTGCTCGAATCTCGCCTCGATTAACCGGCACGCGACGGTTGATCGACGCGAGAATGAGATTCGAAATCGCGAACGTGATGGGTAAGAAAAGGAGAGCGAGAGAGAGAGAGAGAGAGGGAGAGAGAAGAGATACGTCGTATCCGTGACCGAACGACGATACGGGTATGGATTAGGAGGTGAGAGCCGGGACTGTAAATAAATAAGGGACGAAGCGGATAAAAAGAAGAATTTATGGTGAAAATGTTGGTAGACATTCCCCGTAGGCTAGAGAGGTAAAGCATCTCGTAGGCGAGGGTGGGCCATTGACGGTTTCGTTGAAAGTTTCTTCCATAAATCCAGCTCGTATTGTCCGACTTTCAAGAGGAAACCCGCAATGCCATTGTGACACGCCTTACGGACTGCTGTAAATAATAACCCCCCCTTGCCCCGCTCTTCTCGCCCGAGATCGCCTTCCTTGCGACGACTCCTCTTTTTTATTCCCCCTCCCTCTCTCTCACTCTTTCTCCGTCTCACTCCGTCGCTCTCGTCCTTTCTCTCTCTGTCTCTCTCCCTCTCTGTCCGAATCGCGAGCGTTTTTCTACCGGTTTCGCGTCGTGGTAGAGTCGTCGCGAGGATCGAATTTCGCGTCTCGCCTCGAGGCGAGAAAGGGAAAAAAACTTATCGCACTTAAGCGCGATAAAGAGGAAGAAACGGTTTTTCTTTCTCCTTGACTTTTTTTGTTTTGTTTTGTTTCGTTTCGTTTCGAGGAATCGATCGAGGACGGGAACTAGGACGAGCCTCTCGGGCCAACTTCGTTTGTTCACTTCTTGATCGGCAAACACGGAGGAAACGAGGAGAGACGAATTTACGAGCGTTGACGCAACTCGTGTATCGGGCGACTCGTGTTATTCGCGATCGATCGCGTATCGCGATAACTTTTACGGCCGCGAGAGATATTCCCGATGATCCCGATGAACGTTGGGAAGAACGAGAGACGGTATATATACCTCGTAAACTGGCCGCGGCAATATGGAAGCGGTAAAATCTCTCAACGCCCACGCTGTAATGCACGTTTCCACGTTTCCATCGATAGTATCGGCCCACTTGCCATTTTTCCCCGTCGTCACCCGCGGAACGCGGTGTCATTTTTCCTCGGAACAGGACTGTTAAATTGGCGCGCGGAGGAAAGAGAGGAAGAAAGAGGAAGGAGAGGAGGAGAAAACGGCAAAAGGAATCGGTAGCCACCCACGGAGATTCTCGCCCCTCTCTCTTTCTCCCTTTCGTTTCCTTCGGCGAAAATCGCGCGCGACGCTGATCGCTGGACAGAGATATAGAGAGATAGCGTGTGTCGCGTAACGCGGGATTTTTCGAAACGCGATTTTTCGACGTGGAGAGGCAAAAAAGAGTGTGTGCGTGCGCGTGAGAGAGAGAGAGAGAGAAAAGAAGAAAAGAGGTTTGGACTCGATCCGGACGGTCCCGCGCGTCGCTACTTACTGATATTTATTGCGGCCAGAAATGTGTACGGGCTCCCATAAATCTCCGCATTCACACGGAGTTCCTAATTTACATATTCTCCGGCTAACCTCTCTCTCTCTCTCTCTCTCTTACTCGTTCCCCGCCGCGTTACCAACGGCCGCCCCTTTCCTTTTTCTCTCGCCTCTCGCTTCTTTCGCGACGCTTCATTTCGCGTCTCGCGCTCACCCCCCTCGGAATTTCCCTCCTCCTCCTCCCCGTCCCCCTTCTCCTCTTCCTTCCGTCCCTTCCAATTGCAACCGACGCGAAATGAGAAAAGAGTCGAATTTTCGTTCGATTTCTTCTCGAAGAAAGACAGAGAGAGAGAGAGAGAGAGAACTTTTTTCCTCCTCTTTTCGAACTGACGTACGTACGAGGCGTGGGAAAGCGATTTCGCTCCGTATATACGCGCGTGGTGAAACGCGCGTCGATGCGTTCGCGATAGTGGGGGTGGTGATGGTGGTAATAATAATAGTAGTAGTGGCTGCGGTGGTGGTGATGGTAGTGGTAGTAGCGACAGTGGTGGTGGTGGTGATGGCAGTGGCGGGTGGAGCGTCTTCCCCGAGAGCCTCGTAAAATGGAAATCAATTACATCTACGCTTAACCACTTAAACTGGTTTCGCCACGGTCCTAAAGGCCGTTTACTCGTTTGCGTGGGGATGAGCAACCGATGTATGGTCGGGTACACGCGGGAAACGTCTGGAGCGCAGGGTTTCGACTCGGTCGGGAGGGACGAGGAACGGGATAAACGGCCACGTAGACGAGTGCAGCCGGTGAACGTAGCTAGAGGCTTCTCCTCTTCTTTCTTTTCCTTCGCCACCCCATCTCTCTCTCTCTCTCGCTCGCTCGCTCGCTCGCTCGGTCGGTCGGTCGGTCGGTCGGTCGGTCGGTTTGCGGCGAGCCGCAGATCATTCGTATCAACATAATTACAAGCTCGAGGGAGCCGCCTCTTCGTTTCTCTCACCTCGCTCCACCCATCGGGACGCGAGCAACGGATCGCTTTCGCGCCCGGTCAAATCTCTCTCTCTCTCTCTCTCTATCTCTCCTCTTCACTTTCTTATCTTCTTATCCGGTCGGAAAGGAAGAGAGAGAGAGAGAGAGGTGGCGGGTGTCCTCTGGAACGAAACACGGATCGATCGCGGCGGACACGTTCCTTTATCGGTTGGGGGAACGGTGGATAGAGGTGATTAGCGGGGGTTTTTCGATCCTCGGCTCTCGAGGCGAATTAAGCGTTCGGACCGAGGGGGATAACCCGCTTCTGGGTTCGGCCGAGGGGGTCGTAATCGTTGGTTCGTGAGTCGCGCGAGGTGTTGGTCATGGAACGAATCGGGCTTAAAGTGGTTGCGTCTAAAAATAATTGCTCGTTGACAGGCCGTGAAATGAATTTATTTAATTTCAGAAAGGTATAACGGAATTACACGGCAGTTGAAGGTGCGATGAAGCCTGGCCGAGCCGTGACGAGCCACTCGACGAGGATGAGGAGCGGAGGGGGGGCGGGAGGGAGGGAGGGAGGGAGGGAGGCGGGGAGGAGCGGAGCGGGGGGGAGGGAAGAACGGGGCGTCACCGCGCTTTGGAAAACTAGGCAGCGCGCGCGCGCGCGCGCGCGAGCTTAGTTTTCATTCTCGATCTTTCGAAAGGGGATAAGGAATCAGACGAGGAGACGTGTTAATGAAAATTCCGTTTATTTATATCCGTGCTACATGGTGATGAACGATACGGCCGTTAAAGCTACTCGCTACCATAAAAGATTTTATGTACAAAGACCACTGTGCGTTCTCTTCAGAGAGTAGAAGGAATATTACGCACGCGTATATAATACTATCGTGGTATCGTATATATTACAGCTACGATCGATCTCTTCTTCCTTCCTTCCTTCCTTCCTTTCTTTTATCTTTATTACATTCGCACACACGTCTCTTTTTATTTACAATTTTCTCTTTCGATGCGTTTTCCCTCCCTCCCTCCCTCCCTTCACGAATAATGTGACACAAGGGAGACGATTACATTCATCCGGAAAGCGGGGAGGGAGGGAGGAAGAAACGATCCTCCTTCTTTCTCCAACGAAGAGAAAAGGAAAGGAAAGGAAAGGAGAAGCTAATTCGTGGCGGAGTCGGCGAGAGGGATGGTCGGGTGGTTTCTCTTTGGTTCAATCTCTCTCGATCGCTAATTAGGGGTGGAGGGACGGGGCCTGAGGGGCGGGGGGGTGGTCGCCGGCGGAGGATACGGAGCGTACCTGAGGGAGGCGGTCGGGGGGGAGGATCGGCGGGAGATGATGGCGACGGGTGGCTGCCAGGGCCACGGGAGGGCCGCGGGGTAGGGGAAGGGCGCCGCGGCCGGCGAGGCGGGGTACGGGGACGGGGAGGACCCCGTCGCGGGCCTCGTTCCGTAAAGGAGAGCCGTCGACGGTGTCATCCACGGAGGCAGCGCCGTCGTCTCGTGCTGCGACTGCTGTTGCTGCTGTTGCTGCTGTTGCTGTTGTTGCTGTTGCTGTTGAGATTGTTGTTGTTGCTGTTGCTGTTGCTGCTGCTGCTGTTGAGCGCCGAGAGCGGCGGCGGCGGCGGCGGCCGCGGCCGCCGCCGCCGCGGCAGCAGCCGCCGGGGACGACATCGCGAGGTGCTCGTACAACCTGACCGGGGCCACCCCGCACCTCACCAATTGTTGCTCCATCAACTCCATCGGATCCCTGAAAGCAAAAGGCGAGGAAATAATGCGAGCGAGTCGAGTTGAATCGAGTCGAGGTCCCCTCTTGGAGGAGGGGAAAGGAAGAGAATATTTGGAGAGGGGGGGATTGGGCGCGTTAATTAAGGGGATTAATTAAGGGGACGATTGTGCGCGATCGTGACGGTGGAAGAAAAGGAAGGAACGTAACGAGGGAATGAATTATCATCCACGTTCGGTTGACATATTTCTTGGTTATAATTAACGCTCGATTATCCGGGACACGTTGCAACGTCATTTCCTACTTTCGCGTGATTATTACACCGGGAGTGGTACGGTAAACCGTGCGATTATCTCTACGTCGAGATAACTATCCACGGTGATTAAGACTCGATTGTCCTCCCCGACGCGGGCATTATTCTCGAAATCGAACGAGCTTCTCCCTCTCTCTCTCTCTTTCTAACGCACGCACAATCTCTGGTCCTTCCGTTCAACGACACAACACATCCCACCCGCGTCGATCCATCGGAGGCCCAGTATTCGGTAGTAGGAAACCGGGGGATCGAGGGGAATAGAAAACCTGATACCGGCGCGTCGGATAATTCGAGCGCGGCCGAGCTCGGACGATGATACCTCCTATCGATCATCCTCGGTTCCCCGAAAACCCACCCGGGCCCCGAGATTTCTCTCTTTCACGCTTGGCAACCGTAATTCGGGAGGAGGGCTAGCTGGCTGGCGTGCAGGGTGGCAAAGTCGTAAAATCGTCCGCCGTTGTATAACACGCGAGACGAAAACCGCGAAACGAGACGATTCCTCCACGCTGCTACCTGCGAGAACCGGGCGCAAGGAACGGACGAAAACGCTTCGAGTTTCCTTCGGAAACGACACGACTGCACTGCTGCAACGTTGCCTCGAGACGACTCTTTTACACCGCTACGAGCGAAGGAAAGAAGCAACGTTTGCTCGAGAAACGAAACGATTGCACTGCTACGAGCGAAGGAAAGAAACAACGTTTGCACGAGAAACAAGACGATTGCACTGCTACGAGCGGAGAAAAGAAGCAACGTTGCCTCGAGACGACTCTTTTACACTGCTACGAGCGAAGGAAAGAAGCAACGATTGCACTGCTACGAGCGGAGAAAAGAAGCAACGTTGCCTCGAGACGACTCTTTTACACTGCTACGAGCGAAGGAAAGAAGCAACGTTTCCTCGAGACGACTCTTTTACACTGCTACGAGCGAAGGAAAGAAGCAACGATTGCACTGCTACGAGCGGAGAAAAGAAGCAACGTTGCCTCGAGACGACTCTTTTACACTGCTACGAGCGAAGGAAAGAAGCAACGATTGCACTGCTACGAGCGGAGAAAAGAAGCAACGTTACCTCGAGACGATTCTTTTACACTGCTGCCACGAGTTTGCTCGAGAAACGAGACGACTGCACTGCTACGAGCGGAGAAAAGAAGCAACGTTTGCTCGAGAAACGAGACGACTTCTTCACACTGCTACGAGTGGAGAAAAGAAGCAACGTTTCCCCGAGAAACGAGACGACTTCTTTATACACTGCTACGAGTGGAAGAAAGAAGCAACGTTTCCCCGAGAAACGAGACTTTTTTATACCGGTACGTGCGGAAGAAAGAAGCAACGTTTCCTTTACGTAGCTACGAGCGGAAGAAAGAAGCAACGTTTCCTCGAGAAACGAGACGATTTACTTCGCCACGAGCGGAAGAAAGAAGCAACGTTTCCTCGATAAAACGAGACGACTCCTTTACGAGCGGAGAGAAGGAGCGACGTATCGCGGAGAAAGATGGAGAAACGAGGAAAAGACGGAAGGAAGGAAGGAGGAGGGGATGGAAGCGAAACGAGAGTCCCTGTCGAAAAAAGGGGCGAGGATTAGGGAGGAGGGAGTGGGGAGAGCAGGGGCTAATCGCCGTCCGCTCGAACGTGGCGGACCACACACCGCCGCGCCGTATGCCGCCCGTTCCTCTCCCCCCCCCCTCTCTCCCCGCTCCTTTGAAATATCGGCGTCGATATATACGCGGTCGCGATCCACGCGGTTGGAGGTGACCGTTGCACCTGTATGCGTATATATACGCGCGTGTATATATATATATACGCGAGGCGGAAATGACGCGGCGCGTTATCTCCACACGCGTTAACCCTGGCGTTGGCCGAGTCACGGCGCGCCTCCCGGCCTTGAATTATATCCTTAATGTTTTCATAAAGCTTCCTTATGTACAGACAATAAAAGGCCTAATTACAGTGGTTCGAGAGAGAGGAGGGAGTGGGGGGCCCCGAGGCGAGCCTCCTCCTCCTATCTAGCTCGTATTCGCGCGCCTCCTCTTTCTCTCCCTCTCCTTCTCTAATCGTTACACCGATAAATATTCTTCCTCGTCGATCCGACGAGTCCTGGCCGTTTTCCCCGCGTAATGGCGCGGTTACGCTCGCAAACGTTCTAATTACAGGCCACCGCCTCGTGTTCTATCCCCCTCTCCCTCTCTCCATTAAAGTGTCCACGACTACGCCCTTCGTGCAACCCCCGTAATATAAACTAGTATAAACTTCCCCCCCCCTCGATATTGACGCGAGCGATCAAGCGAGCGAGAGCGAGAGCGAGATAGAGATAGAGATAGAGATAGAGATAGAGATAGAGATAGAGATAGAGAGATAGAGAGAGAGAGAGAGAGAGAGATAGAGAGATAGAGAGAGATAGAGAGAGATAGAGATAGAGAGAGAGAGATAGATAGATAGATAGAGATAGATAGATAGATAGATAGATAGATAGATAGAGAGAGAGAGAGAGAGAGAGAGAGAGAGAGAGAGAGAGACGGAGAGAGGTTTTCGGATTTTCCTTTCTCAATCTTCCTCTCGATCCGAGGGAGAGAAGCGAGGGGAAAAGTTTCGGTCCCGTTTCGATACGTTTCGAGCGCGAAACGAAACGGTCCGCCGCGATATTAGCGAGCCGGGGGAGCCTGTTATTCTCCGCCTACCCCGAGGCTGACACAGGGCATTAGGTAAGTGGTAGATAATAATAGGTTACACCCCACAGTGATGGTCGAAGGTAGTCGGTCGATCGAGCGACGCGGCTATCGCGCGCGCATAAAAACGAGAAATCTTCCCTTTTTCCTCTCTCTCTCTCTCTCTCTCTCGGACGCACGCATACCTTGGAAATTCGAATTCCATCGTCGACGTGGAAAGCGAGGTGAAAAACGGCAGAAGAAGAAGAAGAGGAAAAAGAAAGAAGAGAAAGGGGGGGGAGGAGGGCGAACGTACGTTGGCGAAATACCGGGTGTAAGAAGAGGATTCGAAGGGGGGAGGAGGAGGAGGAGGGGGGAAATAGGGAGAGAAGGAGCGAGTGTAACAGTGAAGAAATTAATAGCCATAAAATATGAATAGAAATTAGCAGGTTCGGGGTGGCGTGACGCGTTTGCTCGCTCATTTCCTTTCGGCGCGTTGAAAAACAACAAAACAACGCAAAATACGGTCGAGCCTGTAATTTACCCGGCTGCCGCCGAGCGGTCCGACGCGCGATCGAGCCGGTTCTCCGTGTGAGTCACACGGCTCACGATCCAGAAGGGTCGTCGAGCGCGCGGATCTCCTCCACACGCACGTAAACTTACGTATACGCGCCGTTGCTTTTCCATCGCTTCCCCCACCCTCGAATCGTATTCATCGATGCGAGAGAGAGAGTGGAGGGGGAATGAAAATTCTTTCTCTTCGTATCTATATATATATATATATATATTGGAAACGAGGAGATTTTTTTTTTCCACTCTTTTCTTTTTTTTTAATATCCGGAGAACGTTTCACGGGTTAAGCATCTGTGCGCCGGTTCGGTAATGGGCCGTGGAGGTAAGGAAAGGAGGACTTTCGAGTTCAAAGTTGTCGAGAGTCGTTGAGCGAGGGTTGTTGGTGCCGATGGACGCGAGAAACCAAAGGAACCGAGCAGAAACCTCTCTTCTCTCGCTCGAGGACGCTCCGAGAGAGAGAGAGAGAGAGAGAGAGAGCGGAGAGTTCGCCAGAGGAAAAAGAGGAGGAAGAAGAAGGCCGGAGCGGCAGCGGTAATGACAGGCCGTCCGCTCTCGAAGCTAATATAGATGAATGCCCTGCCCTCCTTGCCCTCCGGAACCGAGCGCTCCGACCAACTTTGGAATCGCTCTCTTTCTCCTCTTCTTCACTTTTTTCCTCTTTCTTCCCCTCCCCTCTCTCCGCGCTCTCTCGCCTTATCGACGAACGCGACATGCGCTTCTCCCCACTCTTCTTTTTTCTCCATCGAAAAAACGGGAAAAAGTTTCGTCAAACTCGACGCCCAATAACGACGAACTTTTAAACTTGAGTCTCAAATATTCCCAATTATATATATATATATATATATATATATATATATACATCGTATAATATCTTTATTTCGCTAAGAAGGATATTTCGTTACGTGCGACGATGGTGGCGCGGCGGCGGCGGCTGCGGCGTCGAGAGGGAAAGAGGAGCGAATTGGAAAAGGGGGGAGGGGAGGGATGAGCGAGGGCGAGCGAGGGTGAGCGAGAGAGGGGGCGAAAGGGCCGAAGGGGCATCTATCTATCAGCGGCGGCGTGAAGTGGGCGGGAGCATGCGCCGTATTGCCCCGTACGGCCGCTCTCTCATTAACTCTGGACGCCGCCAGAGCCGCATCCGTGCAGCCGAACACGACTGCCGTAACCGCCGCTATCCACCGATCCTTCTTCTTCTTCTTCTTCTCCTCTTTCCCCACTCCACTCCCCCGGACACTCTTTCTCTCTCTCTCCCCCCTTCCCCGCGAGCGCGCAGCGTAACTGGACCGCGAGAGGCGATCGAATGACGGGGCAAAATATTTCGCGATCTCCGCTAGGTTAGCCAGGTGATGATTTGAGGGGAGTTGATTTTCAAACTGCCGTGTCATTAAAGCGTCGAGCACGATCTATCCCTGCTTTCGAGTTTTCGCAAAGGGAGAATCCCTTTTCTTCCTCTCTTTTTTTCTTCTTCTTCACGGTTTTGCGAAAAATTTCGCGAGAAACGCGGGTCGAAAACACGCCCTTCCGTTCTCGGAAGCGCATCCAACGCATTAGCGGAGAGAAGGAAGAACTTTTCGGTCGAGAGTTGTTCGGACACGCCTCCGATTCGCGCGTGATTACGTGCTCGTCGGTCCCGAGCGGAACCGGAGAAAGAAACTCCGTGTATCCATTATATATATATATATATATCTTTCCTTTTCTATTCTTTCTTCAAACTAATTTCGTAAAAATTACGAAGTATTTTCCGATTCGAGATCTTTGAATTATCGCGTATATATCGTCTATTATCTCTTAAAAAAAAAAAAAAAAAAAAAGGAATTATTTAATCGAGCGCAAAAGTTCGACACGCGAAAGTAGAAGAAGAAGAAGAAGAAGAAGAAGAAGGCAAGCAGGTGTTGTTGGCAGACGGCACGGTGCGACTTTATCGATTCCGCCTAAGTGGTAGTAAGTAAGCAAGTAAGTTACGCTTACGCGCGAAACTTCGAAGCGAAACGAGGCGAATAATCGAAACGAAGGACGGATCGATGATTCGTGAGCGAATTCGAAAGCGTGCGCGATGAATAGGGGAGGGAGCGGGGGGGATTGCGATTAATCGAGATGATGGTTCGTTCGCCAACGAACGTAACGTCCGATAACGCGGAGACGGCGTTACCATCTGCCAAGATTAATGGTAAACGCGAGTTATCGCAACTCTTTTACTTTGTCGCTTTGTATTATAGACGGCGATAATCCTTTGACATGGATGGAAAAAAAAAAGAATAAATAAATAAATAAAGAAAAAAAAGAAAAAAGAAGAAATTCCTTTCTGTCACGCGTGTATATCCGCGTAAACGCTCGGAGTGGAGAGAGCGAGGTGGCAGGTGCGTCGTCGTTCGCGTAGATAGATGATCGCGGATAACTCGGAATCGAGCGTCCACGCGTGCAATGCTTGTTCACGAGATCAAACGCGCCTCTCTCTCTCTCTTTCTCCCTCCTCCTCGACGTTTAGCGTCGTACGTATAAATTTCCACTTTTAAGGAGGGAGAGAGAGAAAGAGAGAGAGAGATCTAAGAGATCGGTCGATAATTCGGCCGGCACGATGATTAAGGTGGCGACGTTATAATGGCGCGTAATGATCGCTTCGCTCGCCACCTCGGTGCACGAAATACGCGGCGAAACCAATCGATCCACCGGCGTTGGATCGCCCGTACGGGGTTACGTAAGTAGTACCTAGTAGCGAGTTTCTTCTCTATCGCGTAATACACGGGATATATATATATATATAAAGTACGATATACGTACCGATCGAAATCCGTCAGCCTGGACGAGTCTCGAAAACCTTTGGCGAACGGGTTACTGTCGATCTTCAACTTGGTTATCTGGAACGGTACGATCGGTAAGTCGCGCGCTTCATCCATTTATTTTTCTCTCTCCGTCTCGTTCTCGCCCGATTCGAGGGCGCATGCGCGCGTGCGCGTGCACTCACCAATTGATTCTGGTAGGCAGTCACAGCGGTGAAAATCGCCTCGGGGAATACGAACGTCTTGTGCTCCTCCTTCTGAAGCTCGGTTATGCGAAGATTGTTGTCGTCCGTTTGTCGACACCGTACTAAATGTATCCTCGGTTGATATCTGTGCATCGAGTTGAGAACGATCTGAAAGAAAAATATTTCCATCCTCTTCATCGATCGATAACGAGACGTCGCGGAATACAATGGAAATATATAATATAATTCTCGCAACAGGTTAGGATCCGTCCCGTCTGTTGTTTTGTTTTGTTTTCGCGTTTTGTCGTGCCCTTCAGAGAAGTTTAACGCGACCTAGGACGGAATCGAGACGAGTCCTAGGCGCGTATCGATTTCCCGTCCCGAACGAAACAAGTTTCTCGCGTAACGGTGGATATATATCCGCGAAACGCTCTAGATGTATATATCGCGCCACTCTCTCGTTCGAATTTTCCACTTACGTGGACGCGTAATACGCGATCGCCTTATACACCTTTCGCGTATACGTTTCGATCGATAAACTCTCTCGTATTTCGCTTCTTCGTCCCGACCGCGTCGTTACCATCGCGATTCTTATTAGCGAGCAGAGAATAATCGTGGAAAATATATATCGCGTATTTATCTACCGCTGGTATCGCGCGCTCGGAGAAAGGAAGAAATTCCTCCTCCATCGACGAATTAAGCAAACGCGTTATCTCAAACGTTCCTTCGGACGACTCTATTATACCGAATCGCGTGCGATTTATAATACCGTTTTTTCTTCGCGTTACACGGGATAAACCGTCGGTCGAGTGCAGCTCGATCGCTTTCAACGGTTTCTTCTCTCTTTCATCGAATATATATTGTATTCGAGAAAAAGGTGGAAACTCGATATATCGGTGATTTTTTTTTTTTTTTTTTTTTTACGCAACAATATATATCGATATATAAATTTTTCATGATTCACGCGTGCAAAGACGTCAAATAGGAGGAGAGAACGTCGATATCGCGACTCGGTCCCGTCCTTCGAGGAGGATTGTTCTCGATTGTTCTCGAGCAGGGGGAGAGGAAAAAATGAAAAGGTCTCGAATTTAATTCGAGCCCGGATAACGAGTCCGGATGCGAGCCGTGGGTTTCCAAGCGGGGCAACTTTATGCCTGTATACGATTATAGGTGTCTGGGATCCCGGGGTGCCCCTATCCGTTTTCTCCGCGCCGTTGGATAGTGGGACACCCCACTGCAACCTGTCAGAACTCCAATTTGCTCAACTCCGTTCTCCCTCGAGTTCGTGGATCCTGCCACGGATCCTTCCTCAAAAAGATCATAATATCTATTTCCGTGATTATTTCCACCGATCCGTTATCGCTTTATTTATCCGTCGCTTAATCGACCCCGGATTTTTTTCATTTTATTCGATTTCTACTAGAAACTCGATCGAAAAATCGTTGCTTCGATCGACGTCTCGATTTTGATTTTTCGAAGAGTGCTTTTATACATTTCTCTCTCTTTTATTCGCGCAGGAATGCGAATGAGAAGGAAAAAGCGGACGGGGAGGAAGAATTCGATCGAGTCGAAGAAAAGATGCTTCGAGGGAAGAAAAGGAGAGGCGTTGGAAAAAGAGAGAGAGAGAAAGAGAAAAAAGCAAAACGAAGAGAGATCGTGGACGAGCGTAAAAACTCGATCTCTCTCTCTCTCTCTCTCTCGTTGCGTGTCGCGGTCGTCCCAAAAAGCGTCGTCGTTCCAACGTTTGAAACGGTTGGAAACTGTCGGTGTACCGTTTCGTTGGTAATTTAGAAGGAAAGGAGAGAAACGTAGGTGTTTGGGGAAGAGCCGGGGAGGGGAGGGGTCCCGCGCGGGTCCCGCAGGTATCGGTTGGACGCGGGAGCTGCGGTGGTCGCAGGTGGATGCTTGCTTTTGGACCACCGTGTAGTAGCCAACACGCAGGCGGGGGTCTTATAATATCGCGTCATACGAAACGATGAAATAGTGGCCGTAGCGAAGGAATGTTCCCTACCACTTGAGTCGTCGAGTTGAGTTGACTGGCGTTGCGTGGCTCTCCCAGCTCTCCCGCTCGCCACGACTGCTTTTAACCGGTGTGTCTGTTCCTCGACACTCGCCAGCCTAGCCTTTTTTCCTCCTCTCTTTCTCTCTCTCTCTTTCTCCCTTCCACCTTCCTTCCTTCCTTCCTTTGCCCCGCGCTTCCATCCTTTCCTTCGCACTTTCTCTCTCTCTCTCTCTACCGTGTTTTACGCGCCATATACCTTTCTCGGTATACATATATACATACATACGTACGTACGTGTATATATATATATGTACACACCGAGTCTCTCGATGCTTAAAAAACGCATCTCGAGAGAGTCGGGTAAGCAAACGAGCAAGCGAGTAAGTAGAGTAGCAGTTGGAACTATTCGAAGCGTAATAGCTTCCGAATAATTCGAATGAGAAGGACGGGCGGTGAAAAGTTGTCGGTGGAAGAAGAGAGAGAAAAAGTGCGAGAGAGGAAAAAAAGTCGCGGGTATATCGCGATATAAAGATAAAGATCGAAACGGGACGGGAAGAACTCGAAGGAAAACGTTGGAGGGGAGATAGAGAGAGAGAGGGAGATAGAGAGAGAGAGAGAAAAGGTGGTGGTGGACGGACCAAGCGTGGGCTACTCGTGATCATCATGACAAAAGCTTCGGGCAAACATCCATTCAATTTATTAGCTTATAGGCATGCCGTTCGTGCCTACTATACGCACCACCTACGACAGACACCACCACCAACCGCCTATAATGCTCGTAACATTACGACCAGTCCGCGAGTGGATCCTCGTTTGCTTCTCGCCTCCTATCCCGAGGAATCTACCGCGTACTTTTTTTTCCTTTTCTCTCTCTCTCTTTCCTTCTTTCCTTCCTTCTTTTTTCTCCTTATCTCCCCTTTCCCCTCGCCCCGCGACTACTACTCTCTTTTCACCGCACGGCCTATACTTTTTTGCGCGCGACGCTAACGATACCGGTATTTACGGCGATGCGACGATTATTTCCCACTCGGAGAGAAAGAAAGAAAGAAAGAAAGATTTTCTCGAGGGAAGGAAAGAAAGAGAGAAAAAAGATTTCCTTCCTTTCCTTTCCTTGCTTGGTTTGCTTCCTTTTCTCGTTTCCACTCGAGGAATATTATTATCACAGTTTTACAGGCTGGCGAACGATCGACGTCGTGAACGGTTGAGACGTCGATGATAACGCCACGCCCACGACGCGATTCCCGATTTTACGAGGCCATTTTCGGATCGCGCGCGCGCGCGCTCGCTCGCGTCCGAAATCTCGCCAATGTCAAATCGTGTTCGGTATTCCTCCTGCGTGCGAGAAACGACGCCAACGGCAAATATCTCTCTCTCTCTCCCTCTCTCGTCTCCGCCGACGTGTGAATTTACCGATAAATAAGAGAAACGGGATATATCTCCGAGTCGAGTGGATGGAACCCGTCGTTGGGTGGACGGCGCGATATCGGCGCGGCGGCGAACACGGATTTGCCTCCCCACGGATCCCTCCCCCTCCCCCTCCCCCTTCCCAATGTGGGGGGCTCTCGAGCAAGAGAGAGAGAGAGAGGGCGAGCACCGAGGCCGTCCGTTCGAATTTCACAGTCGTAAAAACGCGTTGGTCGGCGTTGGCTCGGCGAGCGGGCGAGCGAGCGAGCGAGAGAGCGAGAGAGAGAAACAGAGAGGCGGATTGTTCTCCCGTGGTCTGGAGGTGATCGATATTCGACGCCGGCACGCCGCAACACAGGGTTTTACGACCGATCGAGCCGCGAAAATTTTCTTACCTGGCCGTGCTTGTCCATGTCGTTGTTGGTCAATTTCACCTTCTCGAACGAGACCACCTGCTTTCGTAGCTGGTCCCCGGTGAACGGGGAGTCGGGGTGGACGTAGAGGCGGGGGGGCGCCGGTGGATCCGCTTTCCCGGCGACCAGCCAACAGCTTCGGTGATACGCGTAACGGTATCGCTTGTTGTCCACCGGGACAATGTCCATCAACACCGCGTACCTCCCCTCCGATTTCAATCCGTTGAACGACACCCGGCAAGTGGGGAACATCCGCCTGGAAAAAAAGAGGAAGGGGGGAAAAAAAGAAGAAGAAGAAGAAAGACGAACAGAGAGAGAGAGAAAGGGAACGGGGAGAACGATGCGATTTTCTTTCTCGGTGGCTCTCCCCGGCTCTCCCCGGCTCTCCCCGGCTCTCCCCGGCTCTCCCCGGCTCTCCCCGGTTTTCCCCGGCTCCCCCGCGAGGGAGCGCGATCGAATCGGCGAAATACGGCAGGTAAGTTGGCCGCGAGTCGGTAGATCGCGAATTTGCCCGCGAATCGAATCGGCGAGAAAAAAAGTAAAAGGGGGAAATTCCCTTCTCTCGTAACCTAACTCTCGTAGCGGCAAGCAAGCGTAGCAGTGGTGGTAGAGATGGGAAATCGCGGGTAAACGCGAGGAAAATGCGAGGAGGGGCGCAAACGTGGAGAAACCGCCGCGTGGAGAACGAGAATCGTCGTCGAAGAAGGAGAGGAGCGGAGGAGGAGGAGGAGGAGTGACTCGCGATCCGCGAAAAAAGCGAAGCGTGAGAAAAAGGGTGAGTATAATATAATAAACGCCTTCTCCCGACCAGACTCTCTCTCAATTTCATCGCTCTCATCACCTCTCATCCAGGATCCACCACCACCCAGCCAACCACCCGTTCCATCCACCCACCGTTTCCCCTCCGAGCGAGCCACCACCTCGCCGTTTCGTCGTCGCTCGCGGAGGCCAAGGCAACGGAGAAGAGGAAGGTGCGAGGAAGCGGCGCACCGCCACCTTTGGACAGATGTGCGCGCTCGCGAACGCGGACGGACGGCGGCCCGGGAGCTACGAGCCTTTCGCGACCACCGCCCTTCACTGAGCACGTTCGACGAGGCCCCGTTTCCTCGAGGAGATGGGCTCGCCGGCGCGATTCGCCCCCGACCGGATCCTCGAGTGCCCTGGCCCGTGCAACCCGAAGAACAAGGTGTGCCGGCGCACGTGCGTGCAGAACATGATCACCATCCTGGAGGACCTGCCCCCCTGCATCCGGTCGAGGCTGCGCCAAGAGGACCTGATGTCCATGTTCGCCAAGGACCAAGACTTCGATCAGTCGTGCGCCGGGAATCCGAGCAACCCGTCGTCCCAGACGATGGCTGCGTGCGAGGGCAGGCCATGCGTAGTGTCGGAGAGGTCGTCCGCTTCGACCGACGTGGACGAGCGGTCGGCGGAGATGATGGCGAGCGGGGTGGAGGAGGAGGGGACGCAGACGATCGAGGAGAAGAGGGTGCAGACCGAGCAGACCATCCGCCAGATCACCTCCCAGTTCGGCGCGATCGCGTCCGAGACGAAGACGTTCGCCCAGCAGACCAAGGACGCGGCGATCCTCGTCCAAACGACGGGCACACGTGGCTTCCAAGCTTTCCAAACGGCGACCGAGACGACGGCCGGCATAGAGCTGGGGACAAGAGGTGGACTGTTGGAGGGAATAACGGAAGAGGGAGGAGAAGGAGGGATAATGGAAGGAATAACAGGAAGAGGAGGAGCGTTGATGGGAGGAAGAGGAGCAGCGACAACGGGAGAAGCGGTGGCGGCGACGACGGCGGCGGCACCAGCAGCAGCGGGAAGAACCTCGTGCTCGTGTTCTTTCGCGAGGGCTATCATTTATTCCGGTGTGCTCGTTACGCTCGCGATCTTTGCCAAGCAGAGACCGATGTGCGAGATCATTCTCTCCATGCAAATTTGCGGACTTATCGCTATTTTGAGCTGGAAATTATTCGGCACCGTGCTGCCGTGAGCAGGGAGAAATGAAGCGGACAGAAACGCGCGACAAACGTCGCCCTCGTCTTGTTCCATCCGAGGAGGAGGGGGGAGGGAGGAGATATCTCCGACGAGACCGCAAACGGCCCTCCACCGCAAACATCGATTCGACCACCGCCGCCGCCACCACCGATCGACCTCCCTCCTCTCCGCCCTGACACACGCGCATCGATATATATATATATATCATTCTTAGGTCGAAAATCCGAGATCTCGTTAAAAAAGAGTTGTTCTCGATCGATTTCGAGAGAGAGAGAGAGAGAGAGAGAGAGATAAATCGAATATGAGGAAACGAGTATTAAATATCCCCGATAGTAAGTCAATTGGGTGTTTCTACCGTCCCCTCGATCTATTTTCTCTTCAACCGGCTGCTTGAATTACGATCGCCGTCTAATTCGTCCATCCACGCGTGGATCGAGTCCATCCACGCGAGAAAGGAAGAAAGAATTCCTTTCCTCTCTCTCTCTCTCTCTCTCTCTCTCCCTCCCTCCACCCCGATCCATCTCCCGCACCGCGCGTATTTCCCTGTCAAATTAGGCAGAAACAAACAAGCCCTCTCTCTCTCCACGGGCCGTGGCTAACGAGGCCATAATCGCAGGAACACCTCGACCCCAAACCACCCCAACAACCTCGAAACGCGCGCGTATACGTGCGCGTTAGACACGCATACTACGTACGCGTCCGACTGGTCTTCTGTCGTGTTCAGGGGTGAGGGAGGGAGAGAAAGAGAGAAAGACAGCGAGAGAGAGAGAGAGAGAGAGAGAGAGAAGCCATCAGCCCCGAGGACAGAACCACCGATGGAAGGGCTGCTGCTGCTGCTGCTGTTGCTGCTGCTGGTGCTGGTGCTGCTACTACAAATGGATTACGGAAGCGGTGGATATTATAGCGATCCGAAAGGCCGTTCGAGTTACTTAAACGTTTGCCGAGCTAACGACTTTCCAACACCCGCCAGGTGTTGTCTCCGTTATAATTATGTCGCGTCGCGCTCTTCCCCTCCTTCTTCATTCCACTGTGTGTATATATATATATATATATATTTATCTCGATCGAGTATTTCGACAATTAAGCGCCGCAGTTTTTTCTCCCTTTTTTTGCTCGCCAGCGAGGAGAGCTCGTTTTTTCCCGCGTCTCTTATCTTTTCTGTTTTCGTTTCGTTCGTCCTTTCGTCCTTTCGTTCGTTCGTCGCCGTTCTCGTCGCAGCGTTCCGCGATCCGTGCACGTTCACCCTACCTACCGGTCAGAGCCACGCGTGAGCGTATATAACGTAGGTTGCTGCCACCTTGATGAAGGGTTCGCGTGACGAGTACCCTCTCTATCCGCCTGTATCCTGTCTCGCTCTCCTGCTCGACCCGCTCGTCCACACCTCCTATTCCGCAGTCCACCGCTTACCTACTTAAACTTTGAAAAATATACGCTCCTTCGTTTCTTCCTTTCCGTCGAATTATTATCGCTCGAACGGTTATCGAACGAAACCACGAGAAGTGAGAGAGCGAGAGCGAGAGAGAAGCTAGAGAGCCAACGTGGGAAAAAAGGAGGCCTCGTCGAGTCCTCCGAGAAAGAATCGGAATATATATATATATATACACGGCGTAGGCACCCCGTAGGGCCACAACAATTCCACCTGATTGGTCCGAATTCCGTATTGTCACTGGAGAAGGAGAGAGAGAGAGAAAGAGAGAGGGAGGCAGAGAGTGACGTTTTCGTCCGGCTGGGATTTCGTGCCAAGTTTCTCGCGCTAACGACGCTATTCTCGTGCATCGCTTCGCAACTTTCTTCCATCGTATATATCGATCGAGGCCCGAAAGAAAGAAACTTGTCCCCCCACTCCGATCCCGCTTGTTTCCAAATATCGCCAGTCTCTCCGTCCGCGGGTCACCTTGTGCGGCAACGCTCGACCGCGCGCGTGTGTTGTTGTGTTGTTATTGCTGTTACCCAACAGTGTATACGCGAGGTGGCGCATCATCACGCGAACGTCTCTTTCCGTCTCTGTCTCTCTCTCGACGTAATTTCGTGGTCACGCGTCCTTAGAGCGCGCCAGCTGCTTTATTACCATACCGCCTGTACGAAAGAGAAACAGTGGACGCGAGAGAAGGAAAAAACGGTCCAGTAACAGATTATCGAGTCGGATTCTTTCTTATCTTCGGGAGGAACAATAGAGGGAAGGGAGAGGAGGAGGAGGAGGGTGTTGCGCATTTACCTGCCGGTTTTCGTGATGATCATCTCGGTGCCGAGATCGTTGAACTTGTCCCACAGCTCCTTGGTCTCGAGGTGGCACTCGACGTCCCGAAGCTCGTCCGAGTTGCAACTGGTCCTCAACCGATGCGCCGTCCTCCTCTCGTCCGAGTTGCCGTCCTGTTGGCACTTGGCGGCCGCCGCCGCCGCCGCCGCCGCAGCGCTGGCCGAAACCGACTCGTGGATCGGCCCCTCGTCCACGCTGCTGCACTCCTCCACGTCCACGTCCACCTCCTCGTCCTCCTCCTGGGTCGATTTCTCCGTACCCTCGCTCTCCCCCTCGCAGTTGTCCACCTCGTCGTCGCCGAGTAACGCCTCGTCCGTCACCACGGTAGCCGTCGCAACGATGTTCACCGGCGATGCCCTCGTCGATGTCCCTCCTGAAAATATCCCATCCATTTCTCTCCTCGTCGTTGCGAAAAAAAACATTTCTCTACTTTTCGTGGCCGATTTCGAGACGGAATAAATATATTCGGTTGGTGTAGAAAAAAAACGTTCGAACCGTGTCGATCTCGAGGCGAGATGAAGCGAGACGATAGGGGAGAGGCGAGTGGGGGGAGAGGGAGGGGGTAATTAATCGAAGCGAACGAGCGAGCGAGCATCTGCCGCGAAGGTGGCGCCTAATTAAACCGTCAGATTTCAAGAAAGCCGATCCACCGCGGCTACAGTGTACACAATGTTAATTGCACCCGTCACGATACCGATCTGTTAATTTGTACTATTCCCCGCGAACAATGCGTCTTCCGGCCCCGTATCTCAAATTGGATCCGCGAGTGATACCCGTGCGCGTTTACGCGCACACGTGTCCCCAACGAGGAAACCGGAGGGAAAGAGGAAAGAAAAAAGAGGGAAGAAGGAAGGAAGGAAGGAAAGAAAGAGAAGGAAAGGGAAAAAATTACCGGCCGAGAAAGTTATCGCGTCTCGCGCCTTCTCCCTCTCTCTTTCCAAACGCCGTAATATCTCCGATTCTCTTGCACGTTCGTCGACAGAAGAACGCGTTTCGATTAAATCGCGTCACGATTCGCGTAACGGAACTTTCGAACTTGGATATTTTAACCGGATATATTCTTTTTTGCCTTTCTTGGATCCGTCGGTCGATTGGTTGGAAAAAATAGAGAAAAATATCGCTCGAGAGAAAGAGAGAGAGAGAGACCCTTTAACCCTCGATTACCGTTTTAAAGGTATTTTCGGATATCGTTTCCGATTCACGCGTTCAAAGTCGTAGGAACGAATGTTTCCGAGCGCGTGCCCAAACCGGTTTTTCGTCAAATTTTCGACGACGTATTTGACAGATATAGCGTTCGGCCAATTACTTTCTCTCCTCCTTCATCTCCCTCTCTTCTTTTCGAACAAAGAGAGAGAGAGAGAGAAAATCGCGATCGAGAGATCGAATCGAATGGAAGCGGAAAGGGAAGGAAGGAATTTCGGGGAAAGCGATAAACGGACGGGCGAGAAAGAGGAAGAGCAAAAGAGGGGAGGGGGGAGAGCGAAGCGCGTTAAAAAGGAAGGTGAGCGCATCGCGTGCGTTTCTTACCGGTTGCGTGCATCATCGCATCTGCGTGCATGTACGCACTCACGCGGCCACTTGTCGCGCACGCATACACCCTGCTCTCTCTCTCTTTCTCTCTTTATCTTTATCTTCCTTCGACGAGTAACAATAATTCGAAACGAGAGAGAGAGAGAGAGAGAGAGAGGAGAAAAGAAAGGAATAGCATCTGCGCGAATTTCCTTATTGAAGTCTCGAAAAAACGTTGGGTTTTCGCGAAACGAAGCAAACGTTTCACCTCGATCGTCGTAAAATTAACACCTCGAGCGGGCGCGTGTTGCGTGCTCCCAACACTTTCCACGACGTTCTCTCACGACATCGCACGCATTCGCGGTTTTCATCTCCGATCCCTCTCTCTCTCTCTCTCTCTCTCTCCCGCTGTTTATTCGACGAAGAGAATATCGACGGTGAATCGTCCGAATAAAGGCGTCGCGTAACGATAATGGTCGGGTATCGAACGGATGCGATATTAACTAGCGGCTACGTTCCATAAAAACATGTTTGTATACGTATCTGTGTGTGTACGTTAATTAACGTTGTATAACGCGTCGTACACGCGACGCGTTACGCCCTTGTTATACGCGCAACCTTGGAAGAAAAAGAGGAAGAAAAAGAAGAGGAGGAGGAGGAAGGTAGAAATGGTTGGGCGGAGAGGAGCGGAGCGCGGCGCTACCGGAAGCTTTCCGGACAACGGAAGGAGTTTAAAAACCGTGGGGGCCAAGAGCGTGAGCCGAGAGGTGGTCCCCCACGTTCCACGATCTTAAGGCAAGAAGAAATATGACCGAGCTACTGACGTCAGCTTCCTTTTGCCACGACCGACGCTCGACCACCCAGAATCCTGTCACCACCCGGCCGTTCGAAGGATGTCGTTCGAACGGGAAAGGATCGACGGAACGAGGCGAATAACGATCGCGTTACACGAGTTGACGCGCTTCCTTCTAGATTCTCGAGTGGGTAGGTAGGTAGGTAGGTAGGTAGGTAGGTAGGTAGGTTAGGTAGGGTAGGGTAGGTAGGTAGGTAGGTAGGTAGGTAGGTAGGTAGGTAGGTAGGTAGGTAGGTAGGTAGGTAGGTAAGCAGGCAGTATACCGCTAAACCGAGAAATACAAAAGAGAGAGATCAGCCGGACGAGATAACCGGAACGTCGAATCGAACACGAACTTGGATGGAGATTCGACCAGCATTACCGGGCATTAACGTTTATCGTCCGGCGAAATTTCATTATTAAGTCGTTCCGAGTCCTTTGGGCTAGACCTCGAAGCGACGCGCTACACGCCACGCCGGTTCACCACCACAATCGATTTCGCGTTCCCGTTTTTACACGCCGCTCGCTTATTTTAACATCGGCCGCGGTTATTAATGCTAATTTTTTCTCTCTCTCTCTTTCTCCTGTCTGCACGTTCGTTTATTCGGTGGCATTATTCGCGTGCAATATTTCGCGAAACGATGATTACGGATGTACAGAGGAGGGGATGTGTCCTATGAATCTAATCGCGCTTCGTATTTAATGTTTTTCCACCTCGCCCACTCTCTCTACGTGGCAAAACTTGTTCCTGGGAACGATTAAGAATCTCTAGATTGCCACGGGAGCTGTAATGGCGTCGTTAACGGTGCTAATGTGATTACCGGCTGAAAGCACCGGACGAGAGAGAGAGAGAGAGAGAGAAAGAGAGAGAGAGAGATCCCCGCCGCAAAAACAGGAGCAATTTACGTTTCCCTTAGTAGAAAAATCCTTCGTCCGCCCATCTTTTTTCTTTTTCTCCTCTCCCTTTTTCTTCCCTCCCCTCTTCTCCTTCTTCTCTACGAAATTAACGCCGCGCTCCATCTCTCGGCCTTCCTCCTCTTCTTCTTCTTCTTCGAGGCTCCCTTCTTTCAATTTTTCGAGGAAATTTCGAGGAAATTGGTCAACGTCACGGTTGGCCAACGACGGATGACCCTCCACCTCGTTCTCGTCCCCCTCGTCGTTAATTCTCGCGCGAACAGGTAAAATTTATGCGCGCGCGCGCGCGCGCACTCGATCCGTTGGCAACAATTAACGTCGCCTCTTATTTTCTGCTCGGCACGGCTCCCATCTCGAACGGTTAATTATCATCGTCCGACCATCGTCGGCCAAATGTCTCTTTCCGATCCTAGCCGACTACTAGGCGTCTATTTTCGTGCGCGGATAGTAGATCACGCGGAAAGATGATCGTAATTAAACGGGAGGGAAGCCAGTCAACGCCTCGACTAATGGATTCGAAGCGACGCTTCGTTGAAAACGATGCGGCCAACGAAGGGAAAAAAAGAAAAAAAAAAAAAAAAGGAGAAAAAAAATGTTTTATCATTATCAACGGGGCAGGGCAGGGACGAGGTTTGTCGAGCGTTACACCGTACCGACGCGCGCGCGTTCCATAAGAATACGCTTGAATATTCCTATCAAACGATAATATCGCGCTTCCGTTCTCCGACTCTTTATATCCTACTCGCTTGTTATATCGTTTATCCCGATTTTTTTTTCCCCCTCCTCCTCGTGTTTCGTATTCGCGTTCGTTCGCTTCTTTTTTTGGTATCCGCGACCGCGATCGATGCCGTCGGACAGTCGGTACAAACGCTTCGCTTCGATCACTTGCCTCTACGATCTCTCCATCCAATTCATCCTTTCTTCCAAGAGGATATCCTTCCTCTATCCTGGTGTTCGACAGGTTACGAAGAGGAAAGTGGAAAAAAAAAAAAAGGTAAGCGCAAAGGTGAAGATCTTTTATCGAGGAGAGACGACGATTTCGATTCGTTTCCATTTCGCGTTGATCTTCGAAGGAATGCTCGTCGTTTTTACGCTGCGTCATTTCCGATGTTTGTTTTGATGGACGAGGGGGAGGAAATAGGGAGAAAGGGATAGGAAGAGCAAGCGTTGTCCGCGAAAAAAAAAAAAGGGGGGGAGAAAAATGGTGGATCAACTCACGGTGATCGAGATTCGAATTGGCGACGAACGCTTTGCCGGTTGGACATTCGAAGCTGGTATTAGCGGTAGCGGCGGCGTTGCCAATGCCCTGCAGGTGGTAATGCCCGAAGGACGGACCCCTGGGCGCCATGATGGCCGCGATGCTGAAGTCCGTCGCTTTTCCCCTTTCCCCTTTCGTAGGCATCCCTTCTCACCACCGACGACACACTTTGATTCCCTCGATTTTTCCCTCGCTCTTTCCCTTCTTTTTTTCCTCTCTTTCCACACGGTTCTCTTCCTTCCGCTCCTTTTTCTTCTTCTTCTTCTTCGTCTCCTCGCTTTACCTTAGCTCTCTCTCTCTCTCTCTCTCTCCTTCCTTCCTTCCTTCCTTCCTTTCTTCCCTCCCTCTTTCCCTCCCACCCACCCTCCCTCCCGCCTCCCTCCTCCCTTCCTCCCACCGTCCCTCTCTCCCTCTTTCCCACTCCCTCTTTCTTTCTCTCGTCTTCTTCCTCTCCTTATCCTCCGTTCTTCTCCACCAACGTGCCAGATCACTTGTGGTTTGTCGTTCGCCGTCCGTTCTTCGAGTCACAATTCTCTCACTCGCGACTAGTAACTGGTAACTACTAGTAAGCAGGTGAATGAAATAGCGTGGAGAAGGTAGGTGACGAACGTGGCGATCAACGACCGGCCATCATATATCGTGTCGTATCGTGTCGTATCGTTTCGTATCGTATCGTATCGTATCGTGCCGTGCCACCGTATTATTACGCGCCGTGTTATTCCATCCGACTCGGTGGAGAAACGAGATCGAGAAACGAGAACGAGAGCGGTACACGATCGCCGCGGCGAGAGTTAAAAAGCTTATTAAAGACGAGGATCGGCGACGAGGAGCGACGCGGAACGAAACGCGTCTGCGCTGCTCGACTTCCCGGACTCCACTGGGCCACCGCTCCTCCTCCCACGCGCACCGCTCGCCCCACCAACCCACAGCCACGGCAACGCCGCTCGGCCCTGGCCGCTCCCCAAGCCTCGATAACGACAACCGAGCCCGGCCCTGTGCATTCGACAGAGAAGGAAAACGCCTCGATTCCACCCTATTGGGCGTTGCCTTTCCAGCCTTTCTCGTCCCCCGAGCGACCGAGGGATCGAGCGTTGATCACGTGACGGCCTCGAGCCGAGGAAACGAAGGCGGCGCGCAACGTTCCAAGCCACGCCCCCCGTTAACCACCGACACGACCACCGCTCCAACCTTCGACCATCGCTACCACCGACGATGTCGACGACGACGGCGGCGACGACGACGACGACGAAGACGTGGACGTGGACGAGGACGACGACGACGACGACGACGACATCACCACTACCACGATCGCGAAGCACGGTGGTCGGCGCAACGACGAAAGAGAGATCGATCGACCCCTCGTGCACCGGATGGCCGCCGTTTCTCTACGTATCTACGTATGTACCATCGCTGTACGTACATTGGCGTAGCACCATCCGCCTCTCTCCTGTCTTTCGTTTCCTAATCGTTTCGTCGCTCGATTCTCTCTCTCTCGATTTTTCTTTTTCACTTTTTCCTCTCGATTTTCAACGAGTAGATTGTACGGATGTGTAATTAGTTCGGGGAACGCGATACGGGGATCGACCGTGTATCCAGGACATCGGATATCGCCAGGAGGAGGATACGTTTCGCGTGTAAAATTTGAAATTTTGAAGGTTTTTTTTCCCCCTCCCATAGTTTCGTCGCGATTACGCCAGTGACGTCGGCTCGAACGTCGCGATACCGCTAATAGAAGCGTATTCCGATCGATCACTTTCCAGCCACAGCGTTGCAGTCGTTTTTTTACATTCGATTCCGAAGAAATTTTTAACCTGTACGTACGTCTCTCGTTCGTTTTATCGTCAACTTGAATTTTTCACCGACACCTTATCGTCTCTCTGCTCCCTTATCGCTCGTTCCTATAAAATCGTTTGGAAGTCTGAAAATACGCGGAGAAAAGGAGGTGGTATAATACTTTTATACGTTTCTCTCTTTCAAGTTTTTATATTGTACGCTTGTACTTTATACGCGTGTGTATATACATATATATAGAAAAATCTCGCGCAAACTGTTTCGTATCCTCGAAGATTTCGAGAAACAAACGTATCGAACCGTACCTTTTTTATTCCAACTCTGGATCGAAAATATAAAGATATTTATCCTGAAACGAGCGACGAATGAATTATTACGTTTCGTTTCCCGCAAAAGTTCGTGAACGGATACGCGAGAACGACGTCGTTATAAATCTAACGGACGCAACAAGTGAGGAGGCAAGTTTAACCGAAATCGAGGATATCTTTGTGTTCTCGGACGGCGAAGAGTCGCGGATAAAGAGCGTTAAATACTGCTAGGCGGTGGATCGATGAGACGCGTCGAAAAGGTATCGCGTTAGTGGCGCTTTTTGGTCGGGTGGGGAGATTTACGGCGTGTGTTTAGGCACTTAGCCGCTCGCTCCTACCTCAGCCCCCCTTTATTATACTAATTTCTCGGCCATGTCAAAATACCTATCGCGTATATATATATATATATATATATATATATATATATATATTATATATATATATATATACCCGGCCTCCTGAATTCTATTCGACACGCTGGGTGCCCCCGTAGTCGACCGCATAAAGGATCCCATCCCGTATAAAATATGAACACCCGTCTCTCCCTCCTCCTCCTCCTCTTCCTCTTCTCTTCCTCCTCTTCAGGTAGCTGAAAAGACGCGGCGTGTTCGAGCGGGAACGAACCGCAGGAACGAGCTGTCCCGGACCCCCCGTTTCCTTTGGCATTCGAACGTTTTCGAGGCGGTTGCGGATGCTCCGAGGTGTCACCGTCCCCTCCCCTCCCCTCCCCCCACCCTTCAAATTCGTCACCCGTGGCGAAACTCGCCGTTTAACAGGCTACGACTGTATCCACTTATAACCGGCACTCCTTCTCCGCGCGTCGCTTTCCTTAAATTCGAACTCTCCTCTACCTACTCCGCGCGATTACGATCTACGGATCCGTCTAACGTCTCTACTCGCGTTCGATCTCGCGACCCGAAAAAACGAAAGGGGGAAAAAAGTATATATGTATGTATATGTATATATATATATTTGAATACAATCTCCATTTCAAGCAGATTCTATTCCAGGGATAGCGTGGAAAATGCGACAAAGAAGGTTCGTTTATAAAAATTATACACACACTTGCGCGCTCGCTCGCGCGCGCGAGTGGAACGGATAAAAAGGAAAAAATCTGTCTCTCTCGGTGGCACGAGCTTCTCCTCTCGAGTGGATTTTGGAGAGGGTAAACACACGGTTTCTTTCGTTCGGCCTCCTTCAGCCGGGGCCGGCTCCTAATAATAACAACGAAATTGGTGTTCGTGGCTGCGATAACGAGGAGACGATGTCGAGGGGAGGAGGTAAACGGTGAAAGCGGGAAAAGAAGAAGGAGCAGGAGGAGGAGGAGGAGGAAAGAACTCGAAAGAGCGAAACTCGAGGAGGACTCGAGTCGGCGGCCGTCGAGAGCGTCGCGGCGCCAGCTTTTCCTTCTCGAGAACAACTTGGGGAGAGGATCGAGGATCTGTCGGCTCGAAAGACGAAAACGTAAACCGTCTGCGTCTCCTCTCCTCTTCTCTCCTCTCGTCTCCTCTTCCAAACCACCGCACGCACTCGAGCCCATCTGCCGCGGAAAGGATATTAAAGCCGCGAGATACCGAGATACCCTGGGGACTGGAGATTCGTGGTCTCGCTGTTGTTGCGAGATTACGACGCGTGGGCTGGAAAGCGGCGCGAAATGGAAAAGGAAATTTCGGTGGAAGGGGGATCGAAGGAACGCTCGCGTGGCGAGACCGATTCGGGAAATCACGAGTTAACGTACGGTGGTCGGAACGGCGATAACTAAAAGCGGAGATTAACCTCGATAAGGAATCGGCACGCGACCACGTCGACACCTGTATCTGCAGAGTTACTTATCGAGAGATCGCGTTCGGTTTTCGTTTGT
>NC_037642.1:13529735-13532235 GCF_003254395.2 Apis mellifera | reverse complement strand
GGACCCCCTATGGACCCGAAAACACGCATATACGCCGCGAGTGAGGCGCGCGCTGCTCGCCGCGATTCCGACGGATCCTGGGATTCGATGGGAACAAAAGAACGTTGGTTTATGCGATGGAAGGCGTGTTTGTTATTCCGATGAGGTATAATGGGATGGATCTTGGGTGTTGATGCATGGCGCGTAGCAGGGTGCCGGAGTCCCAGAATCCCATGGATCGAAATGGAGATCGGTACGGGCCCCGTAGGCTTTCGAGAGAGAGACCCCTGTAGACAGGGGCCGCAACACGTCCATCACGTGTCACGGTTATGTATTTAGACATATCTCACTACTATCTTCCATATCGTTCTTCCTCCCCCCCTACCTCCCTTCTCCCATTTCTCTTCTCCCCTTTCAGACGATCCTCCCGTATTCGTCTTCACTTGCTACCAGCTTATCGCTGCGCCTTCCTAATCGAGACGGAGAGGATCCCTCGTAAAAATATTACCCTGTTCCCCTCCCCATACCGCCGCGTACACTCACCGTTTTTTCGTAAATGCGTTCTTCGCCTCGAAACTTTTCAACGAACGATCGTATCGATAAATCGTTTCGTTTATAGTATACTATATATATATATATATATATATATATATACTCGCTTAATTTTCTGGACGGTGTCCGCTCCCTTTTCTCTCTCTTTTTTTCTCCTACTATTTATATCCTCGTATTATTACCGAATAATATACGCATCCATCTTCTCTCTCTCTCTCTCTTTCTCTCAATATCCGCGCTGCTAGTTCTCGTCGATTGAATTTTTTATCGGGCATTCGACTAACGCGCGAGCCTGTTTCCGAACCGGTATCCCATTCGTCCTGCCGCTTCTCTCTCTCTCTCTCTCTTTCTCTCTCTCTAAAAAAATATTTTCGACATCTCCATGCGGATTTCCGCTCTTTTTTTCCGAAAGAAGGAAGAATAACGTATAAGCGATCTCTGAAAACTTTTATTATTCGTCGCAACAAAAAGGAAAAGATTAGAAGACGTTACGAGAAGGAAGAGAAACGGCGTTCAATCGCCGTTCCGTTTCACCATAAAATTGACGAAACCGTCCACGTCCTCGAGCTCGTTGGAGTAAAATTTCGCCGCAATCGTGGCGCGTCCCTCGTATCTCGGCACCATGGAGAACGAGCACTCGGCGTACGCCCCCGTTCTCACCGGATCCGGCAATTTCACCTTCAGCTGCTCGTCCAAACCCGGCCCCTCGATCAGGAAACGGCCCTTGTTCAACGGGATCGGTAACGGATTCTGGAACCTGGCCGTCGCCTTCAACTCGTCCCCAACTACCGCCTCGTTCTCCAACTACGGAAATCGTAGATCCGAATCAGGTACAGGAGTAGATGATCGGGATTCTTTCGGGATCGCTTACCCTGATCGCGATGTCTGGCTTCCTCACGCGAAAATCGTCTTGCGCGAAGTATTCGAAATTGGTGTCCTTGACGGTGGCGAGGCAGGCAACGTTGAACGCGCATTGATCCAACAATCGGGGCCCGTACTCCTGCCAGGACACGTCCATGCGCGCCTCCTCGACCGTCCTCGGCATCACCACTCGGTTCACGCTCCATCTTTTCACCGGATCGCCGACCCTCCCCGTGTACAGCACCGTCTCCACCCTCAGAATCACCGACACCTCGTACTCGTTGCGATCGCTCCTGTTCTTGATCGACAGCACCACGCTGCCCAACCAGATGAAGCTTGCATGAGTTGACATCGAGAAGGAGTAGGAACAAGAGGAGGAGAAGGGTGAGAGGATTACCTGAACGGTTGTCCTATCACGATATCGTCCCGAAGCTCGAAGTCGAACGTGACGTCGTTAAATTCGTCGTTGAGGTAATAACGGCTGAACAGGGATTGGCTCTGGCGCAACGCTTTCAACATGGTGGCCCGCTCCTCTTCCGATTCTACGGAATTGGGGAACAGAAAATTCTTATCTCTCTCTCTCTCTCTCTCTCTTATCACGCTTACTTACTCTCCGGATACTTGTAGGTGTGAGTGATATCCTCCCTCGTCCATTTGCCCACCGCTTTCGTGCTGATCAATTGCCCGATTCTGCGGAGCGACGCGCGACAGTTAGAGAGGAGGCGGGGGGAGGGGGGGAGGGGAACTCGATGGGGGTTGAAAGAGTTACGCTCACCCGTAAGCGTCCTTCTGGATCAGCTTCAACGGCTGCGTGGGCCCGTTGTACCGCCAGAACACTATGTCCGCGTTCACCTCGGCGAACACGAAAGCGTTGTCGTACGGGCGAAGCACATCACCCCTCTTCACGCCGATCACGGAGGCAGGGCCGCACCGGTAAGCGTTCTCGCTCAACTCCTGGGGGGTCGCGTCGATCGCCTGCCAACCGGAATACTCCGCCGATATGTCGTCCCGTTTCATCCACACCTCGTTCCACACGTGGAAATTCCTGCAGAGAGAGAGACAGAGAGAGAGAGAGAGAGAGAAGAGATTATCATTCGCACGTGGAAGT
>NC_037642.1:13512235-13524735 GCF_003254395.2 Apis mellifera | reverse complement strand
ATTTTTCTTTCATTCGAGAGAAGAAATCGATTCACAAAAATTTTCCAATCTTTCTTTCGTTCGAGAGAAGAAAGAAATCGACTCACAAAAATGTTCCAATCTTTCTTTCGTTCGAGAGAAGAAAGAAATCGTGGACTCGCAAAAATTTTCCAATCTTCTTCGAAAAGAAAGAAATCGATTCACAAAAATTTTCCAATCTTTCTTTCGTTCGAGAGAATCGATTCACAAAAATTTTCCAATCTTTCTTTCTTTCGAGAGAAGAAAGAAATCGACTCACAAAAATGTTCCAATTTTTCTTTCGTTCGAGAGAAGAAAGAAATCGTGGACTCGCAAAAATGTTCCAATCTTCTTCGAAAAGAAAGAAATCGATTCACAAAAATGTTCCAATCTTTCTTTCATTCGAGAGAAGAAAGAAATCGATTCACAAAAATGTTCCAATCTTCTTCGAAAAGAAAGAAATCGACTCACAAAAATGTTCCAATCTTTCTTTCATTCGAGAGAAGAAAGAAATCGACTCACAAAAATGTTCCAATCTTCTTCGAAAAGAAAGAAATCGACTCACAAAAATGTTCCAATCTTCTTCGAAAAGAAAGAAATCGATTCACAAAAATGTTCCAATCTTTCTTTCGTTCGAGAGAAGAAAGAAATCGACTCACAAAAATGTTCCAATCTTATTTCGTTCCTTCAAGAGAAGAAAGAAATCGTGGACTCACAAAAATGTTCCAATCTTCTTCGAAAAGAAAGAAATCGATTCACAAAAATTTTCCAATTTTTCTTTCGTTCGAGAGAAGAAAGAAATCGTGGACTCGCAAAAATGTTCCAATCTTCTTCGAAAAGAAAGAAATCGACTCACAAAAATGTTCCAATCTTCTTCGAAAAGAAAGAAATCGACTCACAAAAATTTTCCAATCTTATTTCGTTTCTTCGAGAAAAGAAAGAAATCGATTCACAAAAATTTTCCAATTTTTCTTTCATTCGAGAGAAGAAAGAAATCGATTCACAAAAATTTTCCAATTTTTCTTTCATTCGAGAGAAGAAATCGATTCACAAAAATTTTCCAATCTTCTTCGAAAAGAAAGAAATCGGCTCACAAAAATGTTCCAATCTTATTTCTTTCGTTCGAGAGAAGAAAGAAATCGACTCACAAAAATGTTCCAATCTTATTTCTTTCGTTCGAGAGAAGAAAGAAATCGACTCACAAAAATGTTCCAATCTTCTTCGAAAAGAAAGAAATCGACTCACAAAAATTTTCCAATCTTTCTTTCGTTCGAGAGAATCGATTCACAAAAATTTTCCAATTTTTCTTTCATTCGAGAAAAGAAAGAAATCGACTCACAAAAATGTTCCAATTTTTCTTTCATTCGAGAGAAGAAAGAAATCGACTCACAAAAATTTTCCAATCTTTCTTTCTTTCGTTCGAGAAAGAAATCGACTCGCAAAAATGTTCCAATCCTCTTCGAAAAGAAAGAAATGGAGCGTGGACTCACAATAAAAGGCGAAGGGGAAGGGTCTGAAGCGGCGATCGTTGAAGATCCGGTAACGATCGTAGAATCTATAGAACATGGTTCGAGGATTGGGAAACGTGAGCTGGTCCCTTGAGAACGAGCGAAAGACTGAGTCGATCGGCGGCGGCGGCGGTGATCGCGCGCCGCGGCCTTTCGATCGGTGACCAAAGACTTCCGAGAAACTGCGAGCCTAGCTCGCCGCTCCGCGGTGACTAGGAAGAAGTCCGTAATTCGGCGAGCTAGATCGGGTGGGTTGGCTGCGTTCTAGGAGATTCCTCAAGGACATTTCTGCACCGCGCCGATGCAAGCGCCTCCATACAAGGCGTGATCGGATGACTGGCGGATATATCGGTAGGAGTCACCTACTTTTCGTCCCGTCCATCATTTCCCCGTAATTTATGCGCAATTGCGGAACGAATCGCTCGATAATTCCGGGAAAATCCCTTCTTCTCGCCCGCGCCGTGTGTCGTTTCTTCTTCTTCTTCTTCTTCGTCTTCGTTTTTTCTCGATACATATATATAGGCCAATCGAGGATCGATCGACTCGCCGTATTCGGGGGCCGATAATTGTCTCGTTTCTCCATATATAATCGCGTCGATCGAGTCGTGAGAGAGAGAGAGAGGGAAAATGTAAATCGTTCAAGCCTTGGAAAAGAATATCCGCGATTGCGTTGCGATTAATTGAAAAACGACGACTCGCATTGACCATCACCCGCTTTTGTCGTCCTCGTCGATCTCGAAGCGAGAGCGATTTCAAAAAGATAAAGATTCTTCGGACCGAGTCGTAAAAACGCATTGGAAAAATATCGTACGTTCGTTTTTCACGAAAATCCATCTTTGATATTTAATTTTTATCGTTATTTGTTTATTTTTAATGCCAATCGAGAAGATTTCACGAATAATCCATCGATATGATAAAGTTGCGATAATCGATATATATCGGCAAATTGATCGAATCGCGCAAAGCAATGGACACGGCAGCCGGCGTTCGATCATTTCGACCGGTTCCGTACGGAACCGATTCTATTTTGGTGGGTCGGTAAGCCGCGAGAGAAGTTATAGCATCCACGTACCTAATGGTATTGTTTTCGATTAAAAATAACGGTCTCGGTTGGTCGGCTATATATACAAGTAACGCACAAGTGCTCTAGAATGCAGATTATCCATAAGAATCGATGACGCGCGGCGTTACGCATTTAACGCGGTGTAAAAAAAATCGGGACGATGATTTATTCCTTTCCGAACATCTCCTCGAAAATTTCCACTCGATCCAAGATTAATTTAATCTCGCTTTACTGGATTTAACCGAGAAAGAAAAAAAAAAAAAACGCGCGGATTCGACGCGACGATGAATCTTAATCGCAGGAATGCGATTGTAAAGTGAAATGAACGTAATCGAACGCGACGTGTAGGACGAGGAGCGAGCGAGAGAGCGAGCGAAGATAAGTAGCGAATATCTTTCTATTTCCTTCTTCTTCTACTTCTTCGTTACGCGAGCCGCTTAAGATCAAATTAACGTTCTCTCGTCAACAATGTTTATCTTCGTGAAGAGTCGAAAAGGAGACGTGCAAACGGATTGCACGTTCGCTATTATAAATCCGCTCAATTTTTATTTTACTTTATTTATTTATTTATTTTTATTTTTCTTTATTATAAAATGCGCGCGCAATTTTTAAGAGAAACATTTTCTACCACAGTTTCGATGTAACATATATAGGATAGATAAAGGGGTCTTGAAAACGGGGAGGGAGGCGTAATCGCGTCAAAAGTTGAGATTCGTTTCGCGTGAGTAATAATCTCGATGCGATCTCGATGAAGATGATTCATAGAAAGTGATTCGTTCCGCTTTCGATCTGGAGGGGCACATAAATTTATCGGATTTATATTTGGAGGAAAAAAAGCTCGGGCACAATATATTAATAGTTTGCGTAATTGCGGGTGACGTCATGATACAGAGGTCAGGGCGCCACTTGCGTAAGTTTACTTTCATTCATGGCAATGGCCACGCCTCGAGGCCGCTAAACGTCGGGCACGTTTCCACTTTTTCTTCCCCGCCCGTCCGTCGCAGAAGAAGAAAGAGAGAAAGACGGTAAGAGGGAAAGAGGGAGAGACAAGAGTAACGACGCATCGTCGAATAATTCGATTTAGGTCAACCGCTCGCGAAAGAGGCGAAAACTGAGATTTTCCATCTGGCTGGGAGCCCGAGTTTATTTTCTTTGGTGAAGTACTATCGACCGAATCTTTAAGCGCCGGGCGGAACTCACGTCGTTCGCGCGATTTCTGTTTGCTTGCTAATTTCCAACGAAATACATATCTGTTGGCCCAACTTTCGAAAAAATATTTCTTCCAAGGCTCTCTCGTAAATCGTTCGGACCCTCTTTCCGACTCGAAGCTCGAGCTTCGTCCACGTCGAAAGAGAAATGAAAGAAAAATCGATGAAATAATGATGTATTCGGTCGATAAAGAAGTGACATCATCGACGTCGCGTCGAACGAAAACGTAAAGCAAATATTTCGGTATAACAGTTCTTGAATGGTTTTGAGAAGCGATGATTGAAAACATTTCGCGTATTATCGAAGATTATATTATAGTTGGCTAGCATGCGTTTTCTTAAAATAGATCTGAAAAGTATACAAGAAGAAATAGAAGAGGAAGAAGAAGAACAAGAAGAAGAAGAACGTTACACGGGCCAAGGAAACTTTTGAAATCCTTTGTGAATTACCTCCATTTGCTTTCGTTTTTTATCTACATTGCACGTATTGGTAGAATTCACGTATCTCGGTGATGAGCCATCGCGTCCTGTTTAAATCGCGTTCGCGGAACGAATTTCCTCCCAAAAAAAGATATATTTAATCGGCGTATCAAGATTTTCGTCTGACACGTGCCTTTTGCGTGATTAATGTACTGGATCTTGATCTCTAATATGTCATTAATTAATCCTTTTCACCCATGCACGATATATATATATATATGTATATATATATATTTATATATATATATATTTATAGGTTATACACGCGAAGTCAATGCAAAAGTTGCAACGGGAAATTGAGTTTTAAAGGAAAGTAAAAATTAAACAATGATGTAGATGACGATGTAAATGATGATGTAAAAATACGATTGTTAGGCATTCGATATCAAGAATTCACGGGAGTGATCGGAATTTATTAAACATCTGTAGACACTGCTGTTCGTAACTTACCAGAATTAGATGCAGCAGGTGGCCGTGGAAGACATTCCGGTTTTGTACATGGGTCGACAGGATTGTCTGTAACAGTTTCGGGTCTAAAGATTGCTCTGAATCTTGAGAAAAGCAAAAAAAATTTGCCCATTTTTTTTTTTCTTTTTTTTCTTCAGTTTTTTACAGTGAATGAAAGAAATTCAAAAGTTTGTATCTTCCATATCTTTTCACGATATTTTATTTATATGACGATTTCATTTCGATTCCATCATGTTTTACACGTCACTTTTTTTTAATTTATCATTACGAAATATATTTTAAGTACGTGATGCATACTTTACTCCGTAAAAGAATATTTGACTCGGAGAGAAAACTTGACTTATCAATCGTTCGATCAAAGGTATTTTTGTTTCGGTTCGATTATGAATTATTATAAATCAATTCTGGAAAACTATTAATTACATGATAATTTTAAATCGCATTTACATTATCGAAGCATATGATATGTATATATATATATATATATATTTATTAGAAAAGGATAAATATTTATAATGATATTTTTGTTTGTCAGATAAGTCAAAAATTATTATACGTGTAATTCAAGTATCGATAATTTTGAAAAATTTATTATAAATTTTTAAAAACAAAGATTAAAAAAAAATGTAATCGAATGATACCACTTCACATTTTAAACTCGAACACGGACTGATGCGTTGTGTCGATCTGCTCGCAAGTAAATGAGCGACTGTCAGAGAATCAGTTGGCATCGTGAATGATGCAGACATCAAGATCTCCGTAGCCTTCGGTCAATTTTTAGGCGATCGCGAATGCTAACGATCTTTATATATCTTTATCTTGTCATCGCACTATTTATCTCTTTTCTTAATGAGTAAACAGTTCTAAAGAAATATTTTTCCTATTAACGATCGCATAATTTTAACATTAACCTTCTATTATTTTTCAAACGTTTTTTTCCTTTCACATATGCGTTATGGTAACGCGTAATTTATTTTACGATTAATTTATTTTATTACCTATTATTTACAAATGGGTATAAAAACGTTTTTCAAAGTTCTAGAATTTTTATTTGACACAAATTTTATAAAAGTATATTTAAAATAATATTGCAAATAATTATAAGATTATAAGCATTTCTATACACGACATATATCAAATATTAATTAGAAAGATCTAATACATTAGCTCCATTGATCTTCTGTTTCCATACTGTAGTTTTTCTTCTCCTCTCTATTATCTTCTATTTTAATAACACTTTGAATATCATCCACAACTACGTATAAATATCTATACATGTAATTACCAGATGTATCCTACAATTAAATTTTAAATTAATATCAAATTAAAAACGTTTCATGTAGAAATATCGTTGAAACATTATGTCTTACTTCTTGCACTTCCAAATGCACAGTTCCACGTCTTCTTATTCCTTGAATATAAAATTTCATTCTCATGTGACGTACTCCATTTTTTTCAAAGATAACACGACTGCAATTATGCATCATCATTAGCAATAATAAAAAAGATGAATAATGGAAAATAATAATGGAGATAAGTTTACCTTATGTGACTTCTACGTCTACCCATTTCCCCGTATGCTTTTATCGGTTCTCCAAGAGCATCTATTATCTTGGGATGTTTGATACAGCGATCTAACGCTTTACTATACACGCTATTTGGACTTTTACTGGAAAATAATTCATCAAAAATAATATAAAACATGAAAACTGTAATTCCTATACCACCAATTATCACGCCCAAGTATCCAATAGATTTTGTATTTTCTTTGACTGAAATAAAAATAATAATCAGAGTAGCATCGATTTTTACATCATTTATATTTTCGCAGATATATACGAAATTTACCTACATCCGCAAATCCAACTTGTATTTTACTCTCACGTTCCACAGGATCTGTTTTAACAATTGATTTCTTTGTGCAATAATACGCATTTTGTCGAAAATTGGAATTAATATTAAAAGTAGAGAGAATGCATACATTTTTTAAACTAGAGATTGCTACAAATCTTTTGTACGAAGCATAATTGATTATTCGTGTTGATGCCATTCCCTAAAAATAACGATAAATATTATTTCCGCAAGAGAGACAAATGATAATTATTGCAAAATATTGAATAATCTTGTTTATGTAGATCAATTTTATGAAAAAAATTAATGCAAAATAATTAATAAAAATATTAATTATAAGGATATTATTTATGTAAAACTGATTTTTAATATAAAATACACATTATGAAATATAATTGTAATAAAATTTCTTATTGTACAAATATTGCACAATTTTTCGTATTACGTGGTAAAAATATCTTTCAATTATTCACTATTTAGATATTTCCTTTTTAAATTTTACATATATATATATATATACGAATAAGAAATGTTTCATTTATAAAAATGTTAAGTATTTGTGAATAAATATTTATAACATTACTTTAATGAAGACTCACTTTAAACGACACTTTCCTAACCTACAATCATGTTTTGCTACTTCATCGTCTATGCGAGAAATGAAACGCTGTTAGGTTATAAAGTTGAAAAGATAAAACAACATAACCTGTCTTAAATGTTAGTGAGAGGTGACTAGTGCAATTATCTTTAGAAAACTTTTTAGAATTGCGAAAGGAAATATATAATTATATTAATATTAAGATAGATAAAATTAATATTCTTAATGAAGACTGCTCCACATCAAAGGCTAGTTATGGTTGGCGATCGTGACGGGTAAATATATTCATTGTATTCTTCATATATTTTTTTTAAATTTTTATATTCTGTTTCTTCTATTACGTCTACTAATTCAAATTTTTAACTTTGAATAATATATATTTTTATTCTATTAATAATTCTCCTATATCATTTGTTTTATTCTCTTCAATAATTTTTTTATTTTTTATTTTTTACATTAAAATGATAATTAACCTTTTTTTTTCCCCTTAGGCTGAAAGAATTGCTACGTCGTCGATTAGTCGAATGTGGATGGAGGGATCAAGTAAAATTAATCTGTAAAGAATTAATAAAAGAACATGGTCATGACATTACTTATGACAAATTGCTTTCGATGGTCACAACTAAAGCAAGAACACTTGTCCCAGATTCTGTTAAAAAGGAACTTTTACAGAAAATAAAAAATCAACTTATTGCTCAAGAAGAAAAATTAAAAATGTAATGATAAACAATGTTTATTTGTCAATTTTTATTTTGTAAAAAGATATATATAACTTTTAATTTGTAATTTAATGAGATTACGTACAAATATCATTATAATATCATATATTTTGCATTGCTATATTACACTGTTACACTATCTATAACATTAATTGATATAAACTTATTACTAAAAAATTATGAATAAATTATATTTATACAAATTGATACCAATGCTTTCGTTATTTAATCATGAATACTATGTTTATGTTTAAATTATAAAATCGTTATGTTTGTGTAATTTAGAATCGAGTATATCGTATAAAAATGATTTGAATACATTTGTTTCGAAGAGGTATATTAATAAATTGAAATTGTTTAAAGTTCGAAAACTATCGATATATACATTCATGAATTGCCGTCAGATGGAGGTATAGAGAGTTTTCATTGGAACTAGTGCAGAATTTTTTATCCACAGTTCAAAGAACCGCATATTTGTGTCAATAGTTTTTAATTTGCAATCATACAGTGATTATTTAAATTGTTTTTTAACGCATAAACAATGTTGATCAAAGTGAAGGTAAGAACATTGACCGGCGGAGATGGAGCTACAACATTTATAATCAGTTCTGAAAATATATTCTAACCTTGTTTCAGACTCTTACCGGAAAGGAGGCAAGTAGCTGAAAAATAATCTTATGTATTTTCGACGATATAATATATAAAATAACATTTATCGGTATACGTTAAGGAAAAAAAGAAACAATTATAGAAGCAAAATCATCTAATTTCTAATATAGTTTAGTGCAAAATCGTGTTGTCACAGTTAAAAATGTAAAATTTGACATTTGATGTATCATTAATAATGTATCGTTATTAATTAGAATTTGTTTCATACGACAGATATATTTTTTTTCGCCTTTATTGTTATTCACTATATATATAAATATTTTGCATTTCACAAATATATTTTAAATATATATATATATATATGTATAACAGATATATATATCCAAGTTTAATAGCAATCACAGATATCCATTATTCTCATAGATTGAAATAGATATAGAACCTACAGATAAGGTAGAAAGGATCAAGGAAAGAGTGGAAGAAAAGGAGGGAATACCGCCGCAGCAACAACGATTGATATTTTCTGGAAAGCAAATGTAGGTATTATAGAATTATAGAATATATAAATAATTTACACAATTGTACAAGAGATAATTTCTTAAAGAGAAAATTGTGTTTAATTCATGTTTTCATTCGACATTACTTTTAATGTGATATTCCTTAAAACATGGTGTGACACATAGCCCTACATTACAATAAGCGCAATAATAACGAGATTCCTTTCGCATTCCCTTAGATGCACAAACTTTACATCTTCTCGTAGCATTCATCTTCTTTGGTGTTGATGGAACATATTCTGGAAAGTGACTTTCTAGAGTCCTTATCGAATCTGAGTTGTATAGTTGCCCTGGTTTCCTTGTTCCTGTTCCATCAATTATGATATTTTAACATCATTTCTTCTCATTTTTCCTTGTCAAATATATATATCTTATATTTACATAAAAAAATAATCAGAATTGAGAATTAATTAATATATTCATAGCTGTATTTTTTTTCTTTTTTTTTTTTTTAATTAATTAATTAATTAATTAATTGACGATTTTAAATGTGCGTTTACTAAAACAGAAAAGGAATTTGAGAGATGAAGATATAAAAAAAATTTTGTTGTCTTTTAGGAATGACGAAAAAACGGCGCAGGATTATAAAGTTCAAGGTGGATCAGTATTGCATTTGGTACTCGCATTAAGGGGGGGCTTATAATTATGACATTCCTTGTTCTGGAATGTATGTGTGTGTGTGTGTGAATATTACAGATTGTACAAGATCAACTACAAATATAATAGGATGCTTTCCAATGTTACATTCGCTGCGCTGTGTTATATTACAAGGACTTGTAATCGTCTTTGTTTCTCTATTTGATTGAACAGTTACATTTAGAGAATGTGAAATAAATATTTAATAAAATAATTTAGTTATAGACACCTAGTACTTGCTTAACCGATGTAATAATTATCTTTCTCTCTCTTTCTATCTCTCTCTTTCTCTCTTTCTCTCACTCGCTCGCTCGCTCGCTCTAGTATGATCTTATATACCTGTTACGGGAAACATTCGCATACAACAATTGTAGCATGAATCTGATTCTTGTAAGTTTTTACATTTTCTTTTCTCGAGACCCGATCCGAATTTGAATAAATTTTATTCGAAAATTTGTGCTCTTGTTATTTCATTAACAGTTTCTATGATATTTACTGTTATGGGTTGCCAAACTCCACTTTGTTTTGAAAAATCGTTGACAAATATTGCAGAACGCGGTAGAACTCTGCGACTCCTCGTGTCTCGATGTAATATGCCGTAGGAGGGCGTGCTGCGTTGTAAACGTTACACCGCATTTATCACAGAACGATCCTGGCGTATGTAAACTCCATGCCGGTATCCTTGTGTGCGTCTCTATAAATTTATTTCTTCCTATAACTAACGCTGCAATCATATCGTATCGCGTTAAATATTTTTTTATCGAGGTATGTTTTTAAATTCCTCTTTTTTTTTTTTTTTTTTTCTCTCTCAACTACTTTTTACCAATTCCAACCAAATATAATCCATACAAATAATAACTTGCAACGAATTTTTCTCTTTTTATCTCCGTGAACAGTAAAATCAAAAATAACAAAATAAAAAATTTATCGCGAACAAATTATTGTTATTAATATCATAAAATAAGAAAGGGTATCGAAAGTGTAAAGCAAATGTAATAAAAAAAAAATAATTGTGAACCACGTTGTTATTATAATTTTTGAATATATTTATTAAATTTGACTATGTTAAAAAAATTTTCGATAATTTTTTAAATTGTTAAGAATCACCAAGAATATTTAAGAAAATTCGTTACAAAGCCGATTAAAGTTTCCCTTTTCCGATAAAACGAGATAGAATACATTACTAGCAACTTTTACAGCGATGCTATATTAAAAACACTGTGTGAAATACACTGTAAAAGGGGGGGGAAAAAAAAAAGAGAACAAAAGTTGAAGAAGTATATAATACGTTCACACACCACAGAAATAGAAAATAAGGTCGTGATCAATAATACATTTAAAAGAGACATTAGATTGTTATATATATCTACGTTTATATATTTTTACTCTCTTGTAAAGAAATAAATATCACAAATATCACGAATTAAATGATAATATATATATCTGGAACATAAATTAAATTAAGCCAACTGTCTATTCACAATTTTATCGCTATTATATTATTGTTATTATTATTATTATATATATATATATTTAGTACCTAGCCACGTCACTTTTCTTTTTTTTTTTTTTTTTTTCTAAAATATCAACACTTGCAACTTCCATTGTAAATTGATTTATTTACATTGCTGTAATAACATTTTAAAGCATATTTTTATGTCACTTTTAACTCACTTACAAGCTCACAATTAATTATTACGTTCGTGTAACACGGTTTTTGTTTAAACTGAAATAAAAAGCTTGCGACTATCGACTCGTTATTCGACTCGTCGTGTATCTACAGTCACTTTGTATCTTCTTGTGTCTAGGTACGTGGTGCGTTTTCGATATATATATATATATATACATATATGTATATATATATGTATATATATATCTACGTTTATATTAGAAATAAAAATTTCATCGAAACGTGATACCTATATATACGTCATATCATTTTCTCGCGAAATCTACTGACAACCTCTGTCAAAATTACGGAATTATCCTTCGTTTGCGAAACTAATCGTTTTTTTTTTTTTTGGTAAATGCACTTCTTTTTTTTTTTTTTTTCATTTTTTTTTTTTTTTTTTCTTTTTCTCTTTGCGCGCGTAAAATACACGACAGTAATAAATATTCGTTTAATCGATGTGACGACGCAACGATTTAAAAAACGGTGGTGGTGAATCGAAATCGATTTTAGCAAACGCGTCGTTTTACCGATCATCGGTACGGACAATCAACAATCGTACAAAATTTACGCCGTCACTCTTGACTTATATTATGATTCCACTTAGACAACTAAGAAAAGAAGAAAAAAAAAAAAAAAAAAAACGCATTGCAATCCAAGTACATATTTCACTAAACATTTAATGGATTAATGCATTTAATCGATTGTTTACGAAGTAGGTAAGGTCGAAAAACGTTTATTTTTTTTTTTTCTTTTTTTCTTTTTTTTTTTTTTTTACCTTGAAACTTCGTGCGATCTTCAACAGCGAACATCTAAGTTTTAAAAACTACGGTTAAATTCTACGGTTTAAGTGCTTCATTGTGCATAAACAATGTCTTTTATCGAACAACGAAGTCTCTTTATACGTATAATTTCGTATCGATAATATTGGTACGGAATGTCTGTAATCTAGCGAATTAATCAGACACGTGTAATCGAAATCACCGAGATTTTCTTTTTTTTTTCTTTTTCTCTTTTTTTTTTTTTTAATCTTTATCATCATAGCTTATCATAATTATAATTAAGATTCACTGTGTCGCATTACGAATCATTACGCACAATATATTTCGTCTATATTCAAGCTTTCGAACGTATCCT